>NW_019154129.1:4820358-4936040 GCF_002288905.1 Enhydra lutris kenyoni | reverse complement strand
TCCTTCCTTCCTTCCTTCCTTCCTTCCTTCCTTCCTTCCTTCCTTCCTTCCTTTCCTTCCTTCCTTCCTCCCTTCCTTCCTTCCTTCATGTCAAGGAATATGTCTGACATGTCACTACAAGCTCAACAAATAATTGTAATATAAGCTCAACGTATGGCTGAATTAACCTATCGTGAGCACCTGCCATATTTTGTACATGGTGCTAGGCACTAAGATACAGTGATGGATAAGAAAGACATGTTCCTACTTTGATGTATTTGTTCTACCAGTCAACCTGCTGGACTAAAGGAAAAGAAATCATCTAAAGGAGGTATAGAGGATCCTAAGAATAACCTCTTGGGCACATTCATTCTGTTATGGCTCACCTTCTCCTTCCACCAATTCTGGATCTTCGGGGGTCATGGGATGTCATAAAACTGATGGAGATGCTTTGACTGGACAGACTTTGGATATTCTTAGCATAGACCTATGCCTTATGAGCCACGTCCTAGCCTAGGCATGCCCTGAAAAGATTTTACAGAAGTCTTTGTAAAGTTCGCCCCCTTCCCATATCATCACATAAATGACAAGGGGAGCAGGTTATAAAGGGAGTATTATCAACAGAAACACGATGGTATTTAACCATCTTTTTGCCTGGAGATGTTCTAGCCTATTGGTTTTTCATTCTCTTTTTTGCAGAGGGCCTTATCTCCTTTGTTTTTCCAAATAAGTCATAACCCAATTATTTGGTGCCCCGAGCCATACATCAAAATCTGAAGTCACTGGTGTTTATCTAACCAGGGAAGGTTTATATTTCAGAGGAGAAGGAAAGTACATTCCTCTTTGCCTTTTCTAGCCTGGTGTTTGCTAATATTAGACTGTAATTGACACTACATATCATGTCTGGAGACCTTAATGGAGGTGTTTAACACAATTAATTTAGAAGCGAAAGAGCAAAATAAAGGCATCATGCTGATGCCTGGCCATTAGAAGTTAATCTACCTTAAAATAATGGGTATGAGGAAAGAAACAAGTTTGCATGAATCCTTCGATATCCTCATAGTCAGTGTCAAGCTCCATGTGATTACTAATATGGTCTCTAAACATCTGGATAGTCAGCGCTGAATAATTGAGTGTCAAAACCCAATAAAACTGCATTCATGGAAGATACCAAAGGAGAGATCTAATCCTTGTCCTCTTGGAGATGGGGATCTACTGATACATAATCAGAAATCACATTAACAACCTAAAAATGAGTAGGTTCTGTGAGGGCCTTGAGAGGGGTGGAATCATTAGGGCCACGATAATAATAATACAAAGACTCAGCATTTACTGAATGCTTACTGTGTGTTGTAAACTTGATACTGCCTTTCCTAATCTTTACGAGTCCCCGAGTTCTATCATACTAGTCCCATTTTAAAGAGAAATTTCAAGTTTAAAAGTTACATGAGCTGCCCCATTTCACATAGCTGGTAAATGCCAGGATCAGGGCTGGCAAAGAAGAATCTCTAATACCTGACCTCTAAAGCCCATTGTTTCTCTAGTAATTTATATTCTGGAGACAAGGATACATGGGACAATCTGTCCCATGGCATGGATTCCATTAAACTTGTTGGGTGGTTGAAAGAATGCGGCAGAGTTACCAGGAGGGTGTCTGGAAGGAAACTCATCGGTTTACACTGAAGTGGCTCAAGGTAATGGCTCAAGGTAATGAGGTCAAGGTAAGAGAGGTCCATATTATGGGCATCAAGTATCCTCTCTCTGATATGATCTGTCTTAGGTGGACTGCAGTTGATCTGAATTTGCAATGATGCAGAAGATTAGACAAGGTAAATCCCAATCCAAGTTCAGAGGAGCAAGACTTGCCTTGCAGAACCTTCACCATCTCCCAACCAGCTCCTCAGTAGGGCATGCACAAAGACATCCTTTCTGTCCTTGACTGCTCCTTCTAGACTACTCCTTTGAGATTACTTTAAGCTTTCCATCTGTGTCTTGCTCTCTCAGGCAGTAATCCATTTCTCATCATGTCATTTATCCAACAGACAACAGAGCAACAAGGCAGCTTCGATTTGTCCGAAAGTGTTCAGCAAATGAAGGAGATGCCATTGCTGAAGTAGCATTAATGTTAATGGAAATCTGAGCCTGGGATTATGACAGTTCTCTCAACCTGAGAATACTGCCTTCTTAGGCAGTCCTTAGTGTCCTCAAAAACTGGCTGAAGCAGCCTCCTGGTGGCTAAATCCAAGAGAGTTGACCCTTCAGGTTTAGTGAATCACTAAAGAACTCTAGATCTACTTTACTGATGAAGTCTTCAACCATTCAACAAGATTATTGAGTACTTACAATGTTCCAAGACTATTTATTTCTTCATTTATCCAAGAAACATTTATTGAACATCTACTGTGTTTCTGGCCATGGGATGGACAGAGGTGATGTAGAGATGAATAATAAAACAGTATAGTCCCTTAGGAAATGTGAGATCAACAATTTATCATCCATCTCATTAATACTTATAAAATGTATACTCTGTGCCAGATACCAAGTGAAGCTCTTTTATTCATTACCTTATTTAATGATCACAATAATGCCAGGGTAGATTGGATTTTCCCATTCCATACGCCCTACAGAATCTTGCCACCCCATCCGAAGAGGAAGTCTACTTCCCCTCTCCTTGAACCTAGGTGGCTTTTGTGACTGTCTAGGATAATAGAGTATGGTGAATGTAATGCTGTGTTACTTTCAAGGCTGCACCATAATGGGAGGTACAGCTCTGCCCCAGCTGTCTCTCTTGAGACAGTCACTCTTGAACCCAGCCGTCATGCTGTGATGAAACTCAGGACACATGCAAATGCCTATATGGAAAGAGACCAAGGTCCCCAGACTTAGTCTTAGCCAGACTCCCAGCCAGTGGCCAGCACTAACCTGGAAATCATGAGGTTGACCCATGGGCCACAGGGGAGGAGCCACAGATGATGCTGAGTAGAGCATAGTAGAGCCTTCCCTACTGAGCTCTGTCCAGGTTGCAGATACACAAGCAAAATGTGTTTTTGTTTTAAGCCTCTTGGGATAGCTACTTTTATGTGTCAACTTGACTGGGCTAAGGGATTTCCAGAGAGCTTATAAAATGTTATTTCTCGGTGTGTCTATGAAGGTGTTTCTAGAAGACACTAACATTGGGATCATAAAGAAGATCACCCTCATCCTTTGCAAGCTGAGTCTCCGCATAGGTCAGGGGGCTCTGTTTCCTAAAAGAAAGAGCTTCCTTAGCAGATTCTGTATTTAACCAGTTACCATCCTCAGCAGCCACAGTGTTCTGGCTAGGACGGATGGGACTGTTGGCTACTGGGAAATATTAAGCAACTGACCAAGTGACAAAGAATTGATTCCTATATCACATCCCTTCTACAAGCTTGCAAAATGGCTGTGTGGCAGACATTTCCGCCTTTGGGTCCCCAGCATCATAGAAGCTTGTTAATATTGACTTTCATCTAATTATTTCAGTATTCAGTTGGCAGTGTTGTTCTTTTTCATTTTTATTTTCCTTGTTACCTTATACCCTAAGGGAACACTAATTGATAGAAAGGTCCAGGCTCTCCCAGACTCAAAGTACATACACTCCTTCCTCCTCCCCCACCACATGTATTTTGTAAGAATTAATAGCAAGTTTGTCACTTAAACTTTCCATGCCTCAGTGACCTTATCTTAAAATAGGCATAATCCTACTGACTCAATTGCTCCCTCTGTAGAGTAATTGTGAGGGACAGAGGGAACTCTCCAGCTCAGTGTACCACCTGGGCACTCAGGAGTATTTAATAAAGGGTGGTTGTAAATAATCATCACCCCATGTGTAGGGAGATGCTACCAAAGTCTCCCAGATCGATCAGAGGACTCCAAAGTTTCAGAATTGTGCTTAGTAGGTAGCATCATATCTGCCCAGGTCCATCTCATCACGGTTTTCTCATGGAGGGCTGCTAATCTTCATCAAGATTAGTCCCAAACTCAAAACCCCAGAACCCCAAGACGAGCACTGTTTTCTCCACTTGGATCTCTCCATCTTGCTGCGAGCACTCCGATGCTTTCAAGTCATAGTTCAGCTTCATAACTGGATCTGAACAAGACCTCCTTGTCTCAAGCTACAGCCTCTTTCTTGGGACTTCATTTATATTTGGCAGTGGCCCAGGTTGCAACTGCCTCTTCATTCCCAGAATCACTGATTCATTCCCCCTGAGTAGAGCAATTGGAAAATTTTCTCTATAACTACTACTACTACTACTACTACTACTACTACTACTACTAGTAAAGTAAAATGGCGGCTGAGACCAAATGCTTATTGTATACTGGGCACTCTGCTAAGGGATTCACGTGTATAATATCCTTTATTCTTCACAAAATTCTTGAGGTAGGTTTTACTCCTATCCCCATTTCACAGTTGAGAAAAATAAGGACCTGAAAGATTCATTAAGTTCCACATCTAGATAAAGACTTTCATAAACCCTCCAACAGGTGGGTAGTCTCCTTTTAATGTTGACATTTAGGGATCTAGGGTGGTCAAAGATTTGTTATAAAGGGTAATGAAGGCCCCATTCTGAAACATAACCTTCTTTCAAAGAGAAAATGCTCCCATTAGCCATTAACTTTATATAGCAGGATTTCTATGTCACAAACTATTAACACTTGAGGAGAGATAATTATCTGTTGAGGAGGCGTGTCTTGTGCATTGCAGGATGTGAAGCAGCCAGTAGCCTCTCCCCACCCTCCTCCCAAGTTGAGACAACCAAAACCATCTCCAGACATTAATGAAAGTCTTCTGGTGAGGGACACAGTTCCCCGTGGTTGAGCGCCACTGCTCTAAAGCACAGAATAATCCCAGAAATCATCTATCAAATGGAGTTGAATGTGGATCAGGTTCATTTTTGGCAGATATAAATGTCACGGGGAAAGTCTAAGGGACAAGATTTTGTTCGGCAAGATTAGGATCTCTAGTGGAGTGTGGGGCATGAAGGTAAAAAGCTACCAACTTAGGCCAGGTTGGTTGCAGGGGGCTGCCCTTAGGAATAAAAGCCATAAGAGAATGAACATAAGACACAGGGGGCAGAACAACAGAGGCCCCCGTGCTATCATGGTGGCTGTGGAGCTAGGACGCCCCCTCAGAACTGTCCCCAATTGACACTCAGGGACTGGACATTTGCACCCCTCTGCTGACCATTTACTGGATGGATGCTGCCCCTTAAGGAAGTATAAACAAGAGCAAGTCCACTGCAGAGATGAAGCTATGAGTCCCCAGAAGCCAAAACTCTTGATTGCTTGGAGAATTAATGCCTTGGTCCTAAAAAAGAGGTCTCAGGGCAAAACACAGCAGTTACTGTAGGCAACATATTGCATTTACGGCTCGGGATAGATGTTTAATGTAGTTCCGTGGATTTCCTCATTACAACAAACTATACCATGTAGACATCATTCTTCCCATTTTCCAGGTGAGGACACTGAGATCGATTGGGGTATTTTTGGAGACAAGTTACTAAAAACCCAATCCAAACTAGCTTAAGCAAAAGAAATTAATGTATCAGTTTTTGAAACTGCAAAGCCACCCAGAGAGTTGGCTTTTAGTCCAGTTAAAGGACTAGCCCAGTCCATCAAAGGATGATCCCGGGACTCCGTCTCGGCCGGCTGGGCAGTCCTCTGTGTTGGTTTCATTTACGGGTCCTACCTAGCTGCTCGCAAGTGATCTAGGCTTGGTTCTTTCAGTGTGCTTCCCTCCAAACTCAATAAAAAGACGTCAAATATATTCCCTTAACTCTGACTGGCCGGACTCTGTCATGTGTCCATCTCGAACAAAATCGCTGAAGCCAGGAGAATGGTGTGAAGCCAGGTTCGTGTGGCTCAGGTCACATAATTCACGTCTGAATCCAGGAACAGAGTCCCCTTCACTAGAATGACCTGGGTTGAGGGTGGCAGAGAGGTAGGTATCTCCTGCCCCTAAAAAACTGTTACCTTAACAATCGATAACAATCTCAAGGAGGAGGAGAGGATGCTAGGCAGCAAATACACCATGTGTCCACCACCGAGCCTCTGGCAAGCGGGTCATCTACCCCAAGATTACAATCCTGTAAGAGGAGAGCCAGGGTCAAGCCCATGACTGTCTGAATCCACACCTGTTTCTCTTTCCCTCTGCTTCTCAAGAGGGCATAAGAAGACAGAGGTGATTTAGGCTAAGAGCCAACTATAGCTCATGGGTCAAATGTGGCCCACTGCCTTTTTTTAATTAGCAATAATCGCGCCTCGGATAAACCTCATTGGCTACGATTTATTGAAACAGAGGCAAACGCATTTATGAATGCATTCTCTATGATGGCTTTCACTCTATGGCTGCAGAGTTGCCTGGTAGGAAACAAGGACTGCATGGCCCAAAAGCCTAAATGATTTACCATCTGACCCTTGACTGTAAAAGTTTACCACCTCCTTTAGTCAAAGTGTGGATCTCTACTGATATTGTCCAGTGGCTGTCCTGCTGGATGGAGCCAAGGGGGCAGCAAGATGTCAGGCTTGTCTTATTTCACTCCTCCTTCCACCCCCACACGGAATCTTGGGTCACCAGCCATGGTTCCTACTTTCTTCTCTATTCCCTTATCACCAGGTTCATTTGCCTCCACCAGAAGAGTTCCTCAACTAAAGAGTGAAAACAATTCAGAAAGGAAGACTTGCACACAAATTGCATGTGTGAATGAAGAAGTGTTCATCATCACTAGCCATCAGGGAGATTCAAATCAAAACCACATTGAGATACCACCTTACACCAGTCAGAATGGCCAAAATCAACAAGACAGGAAACAACGTGTGTTGGAAAGGATGTGGAGAAAGGGGAACCCTCTTACACTGTTGGTGGGAATGCAAGTTGGCGCAGCCACTTTGGAAATCAGTGTGGAGCTTCCTTAAGAAATTAAAAATAGAGATTCCCTGTGACCCTGCAATTGTACTGCTGGGTATTTACTGGTAAGATACTGATGTATCTTACAGATTGGGGTACAGAAGGGCCATCTGTACCCCAATGTTCATAGCAGCAATGGCCATAATCGCCAAGCCATGGAATGAGCCAAGATGCCCTTCAACGGACGAATGGATAAAGAAGATGGGGTCCATATATACAATGGAATATTACTCAGCCATCAGAAAGGATACTTTTGTATCAACATGGATGGGACTGGAGGAGATTATGCTGAGTGAAATAGGTCAGGCAGAAAGAGTCAATTATTATATGGTTTCACTTACTTGTGGAGCATAAGGAATAACGGAGGACATGGGGAGATGGAGAGGAGAAGTGAGTTGGGGGAAATCGGAGGGGGAGACGAACCATGGGAGACTGTGGACTCTGAGGAACTGAGGGTTTTGGAGGGGATAGGGATAGGATGTTGGGTGAGCCTGGTGGTGCGTATTGTGGAGGGCACGTATTGCATGGAGCACTGGGTGTGGTGCATAAACAATGAATTCTGGAACACTGAAAAGAAGTAAAAAAAAATAAAAATTTCTAAAAAATTACGTGTGTGAATGCTTCTGAAATTTGCCAGTTACAGACATTGCTATTCTTGAGGTGTTTTATCTTCCTTTGAAAGGACTGAGGAACTTAATGGCAACTAATATCACAACAAGACCCATTTCAGTACTGCCACAGCCCGAGAGGGTTTTATTCTCCCTGCTCCTCTGTCAGATATTAAATGGATGTGGTTTCATTCCCCTTCTCATCTAATATTGAAACATATCAATCTACAGTGACATCTCATTTTTAAATGATATTCTTGTATTTTAAGAGATCTTTTCAAGGGGGAAAATAGCTCCACTCAAAAGAAAGCTCCTGGCTGGAAAGCAAGCGTATTTATCTCCAACAATTCAACAAATATTTACTGAGTACTGGGCGCAGATTCCTGGTGCCCAGTCCAGAGAGGGGACATCACTTGTTCAGAGTCATGAAGCCAAGTCAGAGTCAGAACACCTGTGTGTTTCCTTTCTTCTGAGAGCTGCTGGATACTTTCCATTCCCTGGAGGTGAGGCACAGACTGGCTGGAACCAGAATCCCTGTCTGTGCTCTGCTGAGGTGTCATGCCCTAGAGAATAAAATGTGCCAGCTCTTGCCATTCTCCAGTATAAATCTCTCAGTATTCACCCATTGTTTCTGGAAGGAAGTTACTCACTGGACCATCACTGCAAGCATGCACCTGGTCTAGGCCTTTGTGACCTGTTTGGCCTATTCTTTCAATGGACTTCTCGTCTCCAGCCACACGCATCATTTACTTTGCCTGCACTGTTCCCAGTTCCCCACCATCACAGGGTCTACGCATTTATGCACTTGCCAATCATCTATCTCACCCTACCAGTCACTGTGCACTCAGTGCTGTGCACTGACCCTCTCTCCTCTACAGATCAGTTTAAATATCATGTCCTCAAGGTATCTGCCCTCAACCCCTGACTTCTCAGACCAAGGACAGTTCCTACTGAAACTCTCATAGCTTCCTGTACTATTTATTCATCATACTGATCGCACTTGTGATTATTTACCTAAAGAGAGCCTCTCCCATTTCCATTTCCTGAAAGCGGGAACTCTGAGCTAGCCTTTTTGTTCATTTCCATAGAGCCAGCTCCTAGCACAGTGCCTGGCAGCTAACAGGTGCTCAGTATTCATGCATTAATTAACTAGCCAATATGGCCTCCAGGCTCTGGGGCAGAGGAGGACAGTAGATGCTTTTATCATAATGGACAATGGAACTAGAAGATGGTCTTTCTGCCCTCCTCTATGGCAAGATTTTCAAAAGGCTTGTTTAATCCCACAACCTCCTTAAAGCCCCTGGATTTTGTGGTTGGTAGCCAATAAACTAGGTCCCTAATACCTCACTTCATTCCCAGGCTTATTCTTGAACCTCTTCTCTTGACCCTCCTGATGTCCCAAACTAGCTTCTGACCTCTGAGACCGTCCTTCTCTGGCTTAATTTCTCCAACAAATAGACTTGCCTTGAAACAGTTTGGCTTTTCCCCATCCTCAAAACTACGCATGGACCGTCATCCTTTTTAGCTGAAGATACGCCTTGTCCAAATGCCGAGACCAATTTGGTACCCTAGAAATGCAGCTGTAAGGATATTCTAGCCTAGTTCCCATCCTCCCAGTTTTTCAAGCCCTATGTTCCCTCTACCGCAAGTTTTACACATGGTTTTTCTACGGCCTGGAGCGTTCTTCTTCTTACCTTGTTCACTTGGTTAACTCATGCCCATACTTAAGGCATTCATAGAAATGCTTCTCTGACTCGTAAGGCCAGGTCAGGCCTCCCTGTTATATCCTCTTTTAACACCATAAAATTGTACTTGTAAAAAAACACCTGGACCAGTTTTAAAGGGTATACCTGTGAGATTATTCTCATTAATGCTTATCCATTCTAGACTATAAACTCCAAAAAGGTTGGAATCATGTCTCCTTTTTTGATTCATTATTATAACCTCAAAGTCTGGCACAGAGTAATGGTTTAAAAGATTGGTATCAGAGTTGGGTACATTCTCGGGGTGCCTGGGTAGCTCAGTCAGTTAAGCAGCTGCCTTTGGCTCAAGTCATGATCCTGAGGGCCTGGGATCAAGCCCTGAGTCAGGCTCCCTGTTTTGTAGGGAGCTTGCTTCTCCCTCTTCCCCTCCCTGCTTGTGCTTTCTCTCTTTCTCTGTCAAATAAAAAAATAAGAATCTTAAAAAAAAAAAAAAAAGAACCTCGTACATCCTCTTTGAGTCCTCTTCTCCTTTTCTAATGTAAGGAAATGGGCTGGGAAGCATGGAGGATCTCTTAGAACTTTCCTGAAACATGTTCTACAGGAGGGAGGGCAAATAAGGGGCATAGACCCTGTCGCTTATTATCTGTGAGCTAGAACAAGCTACTTATTTGCTTTGTTCCTCATTTTCTACCTTTCTAAAATAATTATTAGAACATTAATGCCTCCAATGATACATTTGTTCGTTCACTCAATAAAGAGCATTTCTCAAAGTGAAGTCCTAGGAGCAAATGCACGGGCCCACCTGAGCTACTTAACGATGCAGACTCCTAGCTCCTCTGTGAAGATTATAGGTGATACTGACACACCTCTAAGTTGAGAACCAATGGGCATAGTGAGTTGTGATGTTTGAACACCGTATATAAAGCAGTCATGAATCTGCTTTGCAGCACAGAGCCTACCACCTGCTCAGAGGCACACACCAGTCCATCTTTCCAGCTACTTCTCCATCCATCTACCTAACCACCTACCTTTCTCCACCTTTTCTAATGTAGTACTTCCATTTCTTCCTCTAATTCCATTCTATTCTTTTTTATTTGATTTCCCCATTTTATCCTAAATATCTTGTTCTTCCCCAAATTAGTAGGAGGTCCATTCCTGGATCAAGTGATGAGAGAACTCTAGGAAATTCAGAAGATGAAGACGTGGTCTTCAAGAAGCTCCTAGCAGAGAGAAGAGACCTGGGCCTCTGCCTCTATATAAAGGTTTGTGAACACATCGTGGCCCCTGGACTTCAATTTGTGCAGGCTGCTTCTCCTCTCCTCCCTTGTCCTGTCCCATGAAGCCCAGTTCCATGTTCACCCAAACGACTCTGCCTCTGCTTCTCAAACCTTCCCCATCCCACACTCCTTTGTCATTTGGAGATAGGCACAGTCACTCATTCACTGCATCCCACCTGTGTATTCAGAACTTTTTCCTCCTCAGGGTAATCACAGGACAAGATTAATTATGCTAATCAGCCTCTATGAGCTGACACAATTAACCAGAGTATGAGATAGCCCCAGAAATCTGTACAGGAGCTACCTACCTACTGGGTTTAATTTCACCATTCAGCACAGTAATTAAGGGGGGGTGTGTTCTTTCCAACTAAAAAGCACATAGTTCCATCCTCCAATGGAAGGTACGGATGTTCCAAGGACTATCTGGCTACCTTATGCCCTCTCTTGGGACCTAACACTGGACATCTCTTTCTTTGGGTTAGGTGCCAGCACTGTAGCCATTTTTGTTGTTGTTGTTGGAGGTACAAAATGAGCTACTCATGTTTTGATACATTTTAAAATCCTTTTCCTTCCCCTATCCCCTCTTCTATACCTTTAAATTTTTTTTAATTTAATTTTATTTATTTTTTTAAACATATATTTTTATCCCCAGGGGTACAGGTCTGTGAATCGCCAGGTTTACACATTTCACAGCACTCACCATAGCACATACCCTCCCCAATGTCCATAACCCCACCCCCCCTCTCCCAGCCCCCCTCCCCCCATCAACCCTCAGTTTGTTTTGTGAGATTAAGAGTCACTTATGGTTTGTCTCCCTCCCAATCCCATCTTGTTTCATTTACTCTTCTCCTACCCCCTTAACCCCCCCATGATGCATCTTCTCTCCCTCATATCAGGGAGATCATATGATAGTTGTCTTTCTCCAATTGACTTATTTCGCTAAGCATGATACTCTCTAGTTCCATCCACGTTGTCGCAAATGGCAAGATTTCATTTCTTTTGATGGCTGCATAGTATTCCATTGTGTATATATACCACATCTTCTTTATCCATTCATCTGTTGTTGGACATCTAGGTTCTTTCCATAGTTTGGCTATTGTAGACATTGCTGCTATAAACATTCGGGTGCACGTACCCCTTCGAATCACTACGTTTGTATCTTTAGGATAAATACCCAGTAGTGCAATTGCTGGGTCATAGGGTAGTTCTATTTTCAACATTTTGAGGAACCTCCATGCTGTTTTCCAGAGTGGTTGCACCAGCTTGCATTCCCACCAACAGTGTAGGAGGGTTCCCCTTTCTCCGCATCCTCGCCAGCATCTGTCATTTCCTGACTTGTTAATTTTCTGACTGGTGTGAGGTGATATCTCATTGTGGTTTTGATTTGTATTTCCCTGATGCCGAGTGATGTGGAGCACTTTTTCATGTGTCTGTTCGCCATCTGGATGTCTTCTTTGCAGAAATGTCTGTTCATGTCCTCTGCCCATTTCTTGATTGGATTATTTGTTCTTTGGGTGTTGAGTTTGCTAAGTTCTTTATAGATTTTGGACACTAGCCCTTTATCTGATATGTCGTTTGCAAATATCTTCTCCCATTTTGTCAGTTGTCTTTTGGTTTTGTTAACTGTTTCCTTTGCTGTGCAAAAGCTTTTGATCTTGATAAAATCCCAATAGTTCATTTTTGCCCTTGCTTCCCTTGCCTTTGGCGATGTTCCTAGGAAGATGTTGCTGCGGCTGAGGTCGAAGAGGTTGCTGCCTGTGTTCTCCTCAAGGATTTTGATGGATTCCTTTCTCACATTGAGGTCCTTCATCCATTTTGAGTCTATTTTCATGTGTGGTGTAAGGAAATGATCCAATTTCATTTTTCTGCATGTGGCTGTCCAATTTTCCCAACACCATTTATTGAAGAGGCTGTCTTTTTTCCATTGGACATTCTTTCCTGCTTTGTCAAAGATTAGTTGACCATAGAGTTGAGGGTCTATTTCTGGGCTCTCTATTCTGTTCCATTGATCTATGTGTCTGTTTTTGTGCCAGTACCATACTGTCTTGATGATGACAGCTTTGTAATAGAGCTTGAAATCCGGAATTGTGATGCCACCGACTTTGGCTTTCTTTTTCAATATTGCTTTGGCTATTCGAGGTCTTTTCTGGTTCCATATAAATTTTAGGATTATTTGTTCCATTTCTTTGAAAAAAATGGATGGTACTTTGATAGGAATTGCATTAAATGTGTAGATTGCTTTAGGTAGCATAGACATTTTCACAATATTTATTCTTCCAATACAGGAGCATGGAACATTTTTCCATTTCTTTGTGTCTTCCTCATTTCTTTCATGAGTACTTTATAGTTTTCTGAGTATAGATTCTTAGTCTCTTTGGTTAGGTTTATTCCTAGGTATCTGATAGTTTTGGGTGCAATTGTAAATGGGATTGACTCCTTAATTTCTCTTTCTTCTGTCTTGCTGTTGGTGTAGAGAAATGCAACTGATTTCTGTGCATTGATTTTATATCCTGACACTTCACTGAATTCCTGGACAAGTTCTAGCAGTTTTGGAGTGGAGTCTTTTGGGTTTTCCACATATAGTATCATATCATCTGCGAAGAGTGATAGTTTGACTTCTTCTTTGCCGATATGGATGCCTTTAATTTCCTTTTGTTGTCTGATTGATGAGGCTAGGACTTCTAGTACTATGTTGAATAGCAGTGGTGATAACGGACATCCCTGCCGTGTTTTTCTCCATTGAGAATGATATTTGCGGTGGGTTTTTCATAGATGGCTTTGATACTATTGAGGTATGTGCCCTCTATCCCTACACTTTGAAGAGTTTTGATCAGGAAGGGATGCTGTACTTTGTCAAATGCTTTTTCAGCATCTATTGAAAGTATCATATGGTTCTTGTTCTTTCTTTTATTGATGTGTTGTATCACATTGATTGATTTGCAGATGTTGAACCAAACTTGCAGCCCTGGAATAAATCCCACTTGGTCGTGGTGAATAATCCTTTTAATGTACTGTTGAATCCTATTGGCTAGTATTTTGGTGAGAATTTTTGCATCTGTGTTCATCAAGGATATTGGCCTGTAGTTCTCTTCCTTGATGGGATCCTTGTCTGGTTTTGGGATCAAGGTGATGCTGGCCTCATAAAATGAGTTTGGAAGTTTTCCTTCCATTTCCTTTTTTTGGAACAGTTTCAGGAGACTAGGAATTAGTTCTTCTTTAAATGTTTGGTAGAATTCCCCTGGGAAGCCGTCTGGCCCTGGGCTTTTGTTTGTTTGGAGATTTTTGATGACTGTTTCAATCTCCTTACTGGTTATGGGTCTGTTCAGGCTTTCTATTTCTTCCTGGTTCAGTTGTGGTAGTTTATATGTCTCTAGGAATGCATCCATTTCTTCCAGATTGTCAAATTTGCTGGCGTAGAGTTGCTCATAGTATGTTCTTATAATTGTATTTCTTTGGTGTTAGTTGTGATCTCTCCTCTTTCATTCATGATTTTATTTATTTGGGTCCTTTCTCTTTTCTTTTTGATAAGTCTGGCCAGGGGTTTATCAATCTTATTAATTCTTTCAAAGAACCAGCTCCTAGTTTCGTTGATTTGTTCTATTTCTTTTTTGGTTTCTATTTCATTGATTTCTGCTCTGATCTTTATGATTTCTCTTCTCCTGCTGGGTTTAGGGTTTCTTTCTTGTTCTTTCTCCAGCTCCTTTAAGTGTAGGGTTAGGTTGTGTACCTGAGACCTTTCTTGTTTCTTGAGAAAGGCTTGTACCACTATATATTTTCCTCTCAGGACTGCCTTTGTTGTGTCCCACAGATTTTGAGCCATTGTGTTTTCATTATCATTTGTTTCCATGAATTTTTTCAATTCTTCTTTAATTTCCTGGTTGACCCATTCATTCTTTAGAAGGATGCTGTTTAGTCTCCATGTATTTGGGTTCTTTCCAAATTTCCTCTTGTGATTGAGTTCTAGCTTCAGAGCATTGTGGTCTGAAAATATGCAGGGAATGATCCCAATCTTTTGATACCGGTTGAGACCTGATTTAGGACCCAGGATGTGATCTATTCTGGAGAATGTTCCATGTGCACTAGAGAAGAATGTGTATTCTGTTGCTTTGGGATGAAATGTTCTGAATATATCTGTGATGTCCATCTGGTCCAGTGTGTCATTTAAGGCCTTGATTTCCTTGTTGATCTTTTGCTTGGATGATCTGTCCATTTCAGTGAGGGGAGTGTTAAAGTCCCCTACGATTATTGTATTATTGTTGATGTATTTCTTTGATTTTGTTATTAACTGGTTTATATAGTTGGCTGCTCCCACGTTAGGGGCATAGATATTTAAAATTGTTAGATCTTCTTGTTGGACAGATCCTTTGAGTATGATATAGTGTCCTTCCTCATCTCTTATTATAGTCTTTGGCTTAAAATCTAATTGATCTGATATAAGGATTGCCACTCCTGCTTTCTTCTGATGTCCATTAGCATGGTAAATTCTTTTCCACCCCCTCACTTTAAATCTCGAGGTGTCTTCGGGTTTAAAATGCGTTTCTTGTAGGCAACATATAGATGGGTTTTGTTTTTTTATCCATTCTGATACCCTGTGTCTTTTGATTGGGGAATTTAGCCCATTAACATTCAGGGTAACTATTGAGAGATATGATTTTAGTGCCATTGTATTGCCTGTAAGGTGACTGTTATTGTACATTGTTTCTGTTCCTTTCTGATCTACTACTTTTAGGGTCTCTCTTTGCTTAGAGGACCCCTTTCAATATTTCCTGTAGAGCTGGTTTGGTGTTTGCAAATTCTTTCAGTTTTTGTTTGTCCTGGAAGCTTTTAATCTCTCCTTTTATTTTCAATGATAGCCTAGCTGGATATAGTATTCTTGGCTGCATGTTTTTCTCGTTTAGTGCTCTGAATATATCATGCCAGCTCTTTCTGGCCTGCCAGGTCTCTGTGGATAAGTCTGCTGCCAATCTAATATTTTTACCGTTGTATGTTACAGACTTCTTTTCCCGGTCTGCTTTCAGGATCTTCTCTTTGTCACTAAGACTTGTAAATTTTACTATTAGGTGACGGGGTGTGGACCTATTCTTATTGATTTTGAGGGGGGTTCTCTGAACCTCCTGGATTTTGATGCTTGTTCCCTTTGCCATATTGGGGAAATTCTCTCCAATAATTCTCTCCAATATACCTTCTGCTCCCCTCTCTGTTTCCTCTTCTTCTGGAATCCCAATTATTCTAATGTTGTTTCGTCTTATGGTGTCACTTATCTCTCGAATTCTCCCCTCATGGTCCAGTAGCTGTTTGTCCCTCTTTTGCTCAGCTTCTTTATTCTCTGTCATTTGGTCTTCTATATCGCTAATTCTTTCTTCTGCCTCATTTATCCTAGCAGTGAGAGCCTCTATTTTTGATTGCACCTCATTAATAGCTTTTTTCATTTCAACTTGGTTAGATTTTAGTTCTTTTATTTCTCCAGAAAGGGCTTTTATGTCTCCCGAGAGGGTTTCTCTAATATCTTCCATGCCTTTTTCGAGCCCTGCTAAAACCTTGAGAATCGTCATTCTGAACTCTAGATCTGACATATTACCAATGTCTGTATTGATTAGGTCCCTAGCCTTTGGTACTGCCTCTTGTTCTTTTTTTTGTGGTGAATTTTTCCGCCTTGTCATTTTGTCCAGATAAGAGTATATGAAGGAGCAAGTAAAATACTAGAAGGGTGGCAACAACCCCTGGAAAATATGCTTTAACCAAATCAGAAGAGATCCCAAATCGTGAGGAGGGAGAAAGGGGATAAAAAGAGGTTCAGAAAGAAAAAAAAAATGAAACAATTAAAAGAAGAAAATGAATAAAGAAAAAATATAAAAAGGAAAAAATATATTAGATAAACTAGTTAAAAAACGTTAAAAAAGAAAAGGGTAAAAGTTTAAAAAATTTAGAAGAAGAGAAAAAAATTGAAAAAGAAAAAAAAATTAACTGCAAGGCTAAAGAATCATGGGGAGAAAGCCATGAGCTCCGGCTTTGCTTTCTCCTCCTCTGGAATTCCGCTGTTCTCCTTGGTATTGAAACTGTACTCCTTGGTAGGTGAACTTGGTCCTGGCTGGGCTTCTTGTTGATCTTCTGGGGGAGGGGCCTGTTGTAGTGATTCTCAAGTGTCTTTGCCCCGGGCGGATTTGCACCGCCCTTACCCAGGGCAGTCTGAGTCATCCGCTCGGGTTTGCTTTCGGGAGCTTTTGTTCCCTGAGCGCTTTCCGTAGAGTTCCGGAGGGCGGGAATGAAGATGGCGGCCTCGCGGCCTCCCGGTCTCCGGCCCGGAGGAGCCGAGAGCCCGGGGCCCCACTCCTCAGTGCGCCCTCAGAGAACAGCGCCGATTTACTCCCGTCACCCTGCCTCCGGCCGCGCTCCGAGCTGACCGAGCCTGCGACCGGTTCAAGGTAACCCCGAGCTTAGAGCTCACTCCTCGGCTCTGTCTCTGTAGCCGGCTTCCCCGTTCTAATACCTGTAAGCTCTGCGACACTCAGACACCCCTGATCCTTTTGTGACCCTGCGGGACCTGAGGCCACACTGACCCCACGCGGGCTTCACCCCAGTTAAGACTCTGGAGCGATGTCCCTCAGCGGGACAGACTTTTAAAAGTCCCGATTTTGTGCTCCGTTGCTCCACCGCTTGCCGGGAGCCGGCCCCTCCCCCCGCGGTCTATCTTCCCGTCGCTTTGGATTCACTTCTCCGCCCGTCCTACCTTTCAGAAAGTGGTTGATTTTCTGTTTCTAGAATTGCAGTTCTTTTCTTCGATCTCCCATTGGATTTGTAGGTGTTTGCAATCTTTAGATAAGCTATCTAGCTGATCTCCCGCTACCTGAAGTAGTCTCAGCCTGCTGCTTCTCCGCCATCTTGACTCCTCCCCCCTATACCTTTAAATTTTTAAAGATATTTTTCTTTAAAAACTTAAAAAGTTGTAAAAATTGCCTATCAGACATCCCTAACATGTGTTCTAAGGAGTGCTAATTTTGCAAGTCGCCTTGGGGATAGAGGTTGACAACCCAAGTTTGAGAAGCTCTACTTTGTATACTCCTCTCTTGAGGAGTCACAACAAACATTTTTGTATTAAAGTTCTGAAACTCCTATTTCAGAAAACACATTTAACTAGTTAACCCAAAGTTTTCCAATTTATATGGCCACATGTTTTAGTTTGCCACCCCCCCCCAAAAAGGTGACCCTAAAACAAAGACTTGAGTATAGTTTGCTTATTGAGAGATTTCAGAAACCAGAAGCAAGAGTAGGAAAAATGAGGCAGGAGAAGAAAGATAGCCAGGGGTGCCTTGGTGGCTCAGTTAAGCATCTGCCTTTGGCTCAGGTCATGATCCCAGGGTTCTGAGATCGGGCCCTGCAAGGGGCTCCCTGCTCCTTGGGGATTCTGCTTCTCCCTCTCCCCCTGCTGTGCTCACTCTCTGACAAATATATAAATAAATATTAAAAAAAAAAAAAAAAGAAAAGAAAGAAAGCCAGTCAAGACTGTATTCATGAACTTGTTATTGCTACCACAATTGGAGTTTAGGCTTGCTGGAGCACCCAATAAAGATTCATGTAAAATGCATTGCAGAATGGTCCTGCTGGAGGATAGAAAGGCTGAGACATGTATCCACTGACTCACTCACTTATTGAGAGTTCCCTAAGGGACTACCTTCATATACTTCTGGGTTGACCAGTTGATAAGCCTTCCCCAGCTTTGGGAAAAGGAAAATGGAGAGACACCATGTGGGCACTGCCAATGGGTGATGGAACTGTTCACCATAGCAGTACTGAAATCAAGAGGGCTAATGGGGTGTGGCATGGTCATCACAGCACCCGCTATACCATATCATCTTAAAAAGAATTAGAATTCTAAGTTTTTAATATCCCAAACACTTACATTCTGTGTACATAATCTAGTAAACACTTCTCAGAAATTATTAGTGCTTGTCTATCCACCACACCACCCCCTCCCCCCGGAAATATAAAAGACTATGTTTCTAGCCCCTTTGCAGTGATTAATGCTGGTTAATATACTAAGAATACAGTTGTGTGTACCACTTCCAAGCTGAGGCAGTGACAGCCTCTGTTGAACTCCATTTCTCTCTATACCTCCTGGATTCCTGCATGGCCTTGGAATGCCTTGGAACGGCCCCAGTGAGCCAAATGACCTCACTGGATTTTGGGCGATGAAGTCAGCTTTCATCCACCAATCCCTTGGAATTTAGGGCTTTGTTTTCAAAGCAAAGCCTAGCCTACCCTGAATAACCCAACAGCCTTAGAGAATCCACTCACAGAGAAGCAACAGGGTCACTGTAATTTCTAGGATATTCCTTACACAGGGTATAGAATATAGGTCAGCTAGTGTTATAGCAAAGAACAAGGAGAGGATAAAGAAAGGCTGAATTGTTGTCTGTGTTTCTTTCGTGTAATTAAGAGGAAATCCCAAAGACATGAAGAAAAGCTTGGTGAGTGACCAGAGCACTGCATAAAATTGTCTTCTTTCTGCAGAATAGAGTTGGCCAAGAGGGGCATTTTCAACTTGACTGGAGTAGATAGGGACCAGACTCTTCCAAAGCAAAAGAAATCTGGGTTTTATCCTTCTATGTCATGTTACTGAGTCTTTACATGGGCTCATTGCTCAATGAAACATATTCTTGCTGGTCCAAAGAACTGAACAATTCAGGCAATGTATTCTACTCTTGCTTATTCCAATTCACTTAACTATATTTACTTAAAACTAGCTCTGAAACTTTGGCACTATAACCCTCGTTCAAGTATTTTTCTGCCCCCTCCCCTTTGGGGAATCCAATTATACATATATTGCATGGCTTGAATTCATCCCAGAGCTCACTGATTCTCTGTTAATATTTTAAAATTCTCTTTTCTCTTTTTATTCCATTTTGGATAGTTTCTATTATTGTCTTCAAGTCCACTAATCTTTTCTTCTGTCATATCTAATCTCCTGTTAACCCCATCTAGTGTTTTTTTTATCTCACACATTGTAATTTTCATCTCAAGAATGTCAGTTTGAGTCTTTTTATATATTCCATATACCTACTTAAATTTAGAATATTTTGAATACAGTTATTATAACTTTTTAAACATTCTTATACATTAATTCTAGTATCTGTGTCAGTTCTGAATCAGCTTTGTTTAATTAATTATTCTCATGACGGGTCATATTTTCTTGCTTGTTAATTTTTTTTTAAAGATTTATTTATTTATTTGGGAGGGAGAGAGTGAGCAAGTGCAGGGAGGGGCAAGGGAGAAGACAGAATCCTAAAGCAGACACCTTGCTGAGCATGAAGCCCAACATGGGCTCCATCTCAGAACCCTGAGATCAAGACCTGAGCTGAAATCAAGGGTCAGCCACCTAACCAACTGAGCCACGTGGACACCCCCCTGCCTGTTCATTTTTTTTTACTGGATGCCGGGCATTGTGAGTTATGCCTTCTTGGGTGCTGAATATGTTTGTATTCCTATAAGTGTTCTTGAACCTTGTTACGGGACATGGTTAAATTCCTTGGAAAAGTTTTATCTTTCAGATCTTGCTTTTTATCTGTTAGGCAGGACCAAAGCCCAGCTTTGGGCTAACTGCTCACCATTATGAGGCAAGACCCTTCTGTGTGCTCATCTCAATGCCTCCTAAATCAGAAGCTTTCCAGTGTGGCTGCTGGGAAGAGGCTCTACTCCCAGTCCTGTGTCAGCAGTAACCATGGCTACCATAATCTTTTTGGGTGGTTCCTTCTCTCACATCGGATAGTTTCTTCACATGCATGTGTTAATCAGTGTTCAGCCGAACATTCAAGGGGTACTCTATTCAGATCTTGCTATGAAAGAAAAAAGCCTTACCTGCTTAAATGACTGTTTTTCTTGGTTTATGTTAGTTGCATCTAAGCATAACCCTGACTGATGACCCCATTCCTTCCCTCCATAGGTAACAGTTTCGGTCTGTACAATTACCCAAACATATAAAACAGAAGCAAGTGAATTCTGCTTAGAGAACTTCCCCCACCCCAACCTGTAATAGGTTTGAGAGAACTGACGTGGAAGTAGAAATAGAAAGGTGGGAATTTTTAATTTAAAACAAAGTAATAAATAATTACATATCATTTATTGCATACGATTTATGAGTCAGGCACTGGGCTAAGTGCTTTACATAAATTATCTCATTTAATCTTTGAAACTACTCTAAGATGTAGAGATTAATATATTTAACAAATATTTATGGGTTCTTAGGTTTGTGGATTATTAGAACTATTCTAGGTATGGTGGACACTGCCATGAATTCTACAAGGTATGGCCCATCCATGAAATTACATTCTGGCAAAGGAGACAGACAACATTAAATAAGTAAATAAAATTAAAATACAAGACTATGAACGGATCTCCAAAGATCAGGAAAACATATGACGTGATAAAGACAGAACTTGTAGGTTACTCTGGATCAGGTCATTGTGGAAGGAGTGGTGTATCTGAGGTAATTTTTAAGTGAAATCTGAAATACAAGTGTGAGACAGTCTTATGCAAATCAGGGCATTCCAGACAGAGGTTACAACTAATACAAATGTTTTTTTTTTTAAGATTTTATTTATTTATTTGATAGACAGAGATCACAAATAGGCAGAGGCAGGCGGGAGGGGGGTGAGGAAGCAGGCTCCCTGCCGTGCAGAGAGCCCAATGTGGTGCTCGATCCTAGGACCCCTGGATCATGACCTGAGCCGAAGGCAAAGGCTTAACCCACTGAGCCACCCAGGCTCCCCATCCAAATGTCCTAAGTTGAAAGCAAGCATCCTGGGTTCAAAGAAGCGCAGTAACTAATGAAACAAAACAAAGGGGCCAGTGTGCAAAGCCAGAGGAGGTAAGTCTGGAGGTTGGGAGGGACAGTCATGAAAGTCAAGAACAACTTAGCAAACTAAGGTCAGGAGTTTTTATTCCACTCCAGCTGCAATGGTAGTTAACTGTAGGGTTTTAAGCAAGGGAGTGTTGTGGCTTGATTTCCATTTCACAAACTTCATCTGGATACTCCTTAGTGAATACGTTATGGGGGACGAAGACGAATAAGGAAGTGAATTAGGAGGCTCTGCAGCCATCTAGAGGATGGAAAGACTCAGTTTGGATATGGTGATAGTAAAGATGAAGGATGGAGACGACACGGAACTATGTCTCGGAGTTTTCAGAGTTCACACACGGATTGGCTAGGAGCTATGAGAGAGAAGAACCGAGAATAGCTCTTGGGATTCTGGCTAAGGCATTAGAGAGAGAGAGAGAGATTATATATGAGAGTGATTATATGACTTGCCAAAGGTCATACGGCTAGCCCATAACATTCATTTATAGTGTATTTATTTATTCGTTCAACAAATATGTGTGAGCTACAGCAGAACTGTGAGTGGTCAAACAGTCATGGTCCCTCATGGAATTCACGGTTGCAGGGGAGGAACAAGTGTATAAATAATTACGCACACATGTCCAGACACACAGAGAATATTTAAGTTCATTATTAACATGCTCAAAAGAATCTGAAGTTCAAACTCAATCTCTATAGCCCAAAGCTCATGCTATCTGTCATGCCATGGTGGGCTGAATTTCTTAGGGTTTGAAGGAGAAACCCAGTAGTCAGGACTTTTAAATACCCTGCTAATAAATTAGCCCCGCTTCTTCTTCCCTCTGCCTCAAACACCTCTGCATTTTTTCTTTTAATTTTTCTCCCTCTATGTTGTACTGCTGAGTACTGCAGGAGTCTTGGCCAACACTCCCTGAAGGGTTACCATGTGTCAGGCACGGGCTGGTCATCAGAGAAACAAAAAATGAGGAATAGATCTTCCTTTCCTCGAGGAGCCCACCATCTAGTTGGAAATAGAATCAGAACCGATTATTTCAATCCAGTATAATTACTGTCAGGATAGAGATAAGCACAGGACACCACTGGATCACAGGAGAGGGTCCTTTACGCAGACTGGAAGAAAGTACTTAGAAAAGCTCTTTTAGGGGAAGTGATAGAAAGAAGAAGAGTTTTGCCTTGCAAAAAAAAAAAACACAAACAAACAGAGAAAAGGAATTTTAAGTCAGACAGCAGTCCAAGTAAAATCATAGTCTTGCAATAACACACAAGTTCCAGGGACTATGACTGGGCTCAGACCACAGGTGGAAGCAGGGGTGTGGTCGGGGTGCAGGTGGGGGAGGGGGGAGGTGGCAGAAGATGAGGGTGAGAAGTCTCAACCCAGCCCTGCAGGAAATTCATTACAAAGCCTCTTTTCTCCACACTCCCTCCTCTCTTTCTCCCTTCTTTTTTTTTTTCTTTTTCAGGAAAAAAAAAAAGGAGGGGGCTTCCTAATGCAAACTGGAATCTGCATTTAAAAGACTACATTTCCTTGGTTTTTCCCCCCATCTTCCTTTCTAGGGGCCTGCCACATTCTGATCAAGGATCCTCTTTTGTTTGGGGGACAGAGTGAGCGGTTTTCATCTGAAATTCTTTCTGTCCCTCTTCCATCCGGTCCATTTCTCTAACTAAAAAGGGAAACTGCCAGGGGGAACATGTCAGATTCTTGACAGAATCTACTGTCTGTGTATATTTTAAAACACATAAAAGGGCTCCTGAGTTGAGTAGGGGCATTCCCCTGTTTCCCGGGTTTTCTGTTCCAGGGGCTGTCACCAAAGTTCACCTCCCAGTGCCAAGAGTCTGGAGGCTTCTTCTGGGAGTTAGACTGAAGTTTAGGGAACTCTCCTGGGACAGGCTCTTGAGTGCTTCTGTCTCTGGGAGACAAACACATTTCTTTCTTCTCCTGAGTGCTCAAATGATCCTTTCAGCTCTCGAAGACATAGATGCTCACATAAACACACACATATGATGTACATGTGTGTCTATACATGTACACAGACACCCATGCACACACACACACACACACACACACATATTCTCAAGTTCTTTTATTTATTTCCTTTTGTGGAAATGTAAACTCTTGCAGGAATCTGAGAACAGTGCCCCATTTAGGATTTAGGGTTTAAGGTTTAGGATGTAGGATTCCCCGTCCACCAGGGTTTGAACGAACTTGTATGAGAATTCTGTCTGTTCCTGGCCATCCTGCAGAGCATTTCAGGGAGGAACCCTTAGAGCTATTTCATGTACACATGCTGACTTTTACTGTCTTTTGTTCCAATTTTGGAAAATTGCTCAGAGAATTTAAAAATACATTCCTTTTTTGGTTCACCTTGGAACCCAAGATGACCTATAAGAATTCATAAAATACAACTAGTAGAAAGCTTTTTTAAAAGCTAGGGAGACAGATAGATACATAGACAGAAAGGTAGAAAAGAGGAAGGTAAACTAAAAGAAAAAGATAACATGGAAATATGCAGCCCATAAAATTACACAGGAAAATTGGGTTTTTAATTTGCTTTGGAGCTGTCTGGAGACCGGAGAATCGGTTCAAATCAGTGCTGTCTTCCCCAAACAAGAGATCACACCCTAGGCTTTGGTCAGAGGGAGTCATGCTACAGCCCTAGACTCGGGGCCAGACTTGGACTCCATAGTTCACGGATGCACCTGGATCTCGGTGCCTCTGTTCCTGTGTCTATTAAATGCAGGTTCTAAGCTAGATCATTCCTCAAAAGTCCATGCCAGTTCTGGGAGGGCTTTATAAAGAACTTACTGCTGGTTTAGGGATTCTGACAGATTCCAAAAGTCATCACCCATTTTCTGAAAAGCAACTTTCCAGATACTTTGCCTCCATCTCCAGGCTTGAGCCCTCCCCAGACCTGTGCATCGGAACCACCTGGGGATTTGGGGAGGGGAGGATGTTATAAAAAGGCAGTCTCGCTGGGCTAGACTCTGACCTCCTGAACTTAGGTGATTCTGATGTCCCCTCAGGTCTGCTGAAGTTTTTGCATTTCCTACTGCTGCTGTAACAAATTACCATAAACTCACGGGCTTAAGACAACACAAATGTATTATTTCACAGCTCTGAAGATACACAAGTCCTAAATTAGTTTCACTGGGCTAACATCAAGGTGTCAGCAGTTCTTCCTTCTGGAGGAATTCAGTTCTTTGCTTTTTCCAGCTTCTAGCAGCTGCTCAAACTCCTTGGCTCTGTGGCTTGAATCTCTCTTACTCTCTCCTTTGCCCTATTTCTTTCTTGGACTTGGACTCTGACCCTCCTGCCTCCCTCTTTTAAGGACTCTTGTGATGCCAGGGAGCCCACTCAGATAATCCAGGCGAATCTTCCCATCTCGAGATCCTTAATCGAATCACATTGGCAGAGTCCCTTTTGCCATGGAAGGAAACACATTCACACGTTCTGAGCATTAAGATGTGGGCATCACTGGGGGCCACTGTTCATCTAATCACATGCTCCCTCGGTTTCACTGGGGCGAAACTTGCTGATAGAAGAGTTCCGAATTTGTGGCTGTAGTGTTTCTCTTGTAAAAGCCGGTGGACTGACTCTGGGACATACCACTGAACACTTGCTAGTAATAATCTCTATCCCACCAGGTATCTGGTGATCATTTCCATCGTTATGTCTCTTAGAACCCTCCGTTTCACGAAAGCAAATATATTCTTCTCAGATGACAGAGTCGTGACTATTAGAACAAGATGGTTTAGGGGCCAGACTAACCTGATTAGACTTTTACTTTGGTCACTTACTTGACTTCTCTACTCAGTTTCTTCATCAGCAAAATGGGCTCGCAAAGCTATTAACCAGCAGTTAGGACTACAGCCCTATGCTTAGCTGTTCTGACACCTGGACCTATACTTTGTTTGTGGGGTGTATGGGAGAAGGAGAATGATGGCAAGAGAGGCATTTTTCTTTGACTACAGAACACCTTAATTTTTGCTTTGGGTCTCAGTTCTACCAAGGAGAAAAAATTAGATCTTGGATTATTCAGGATTCCTCTCCACTCCTTTCTAAAGGGGTCGTGGCCAAGCTCTGGGGCTTCCAGAGTGACACCACGAGGAGGGAGGAAATGGTTGGTTTTCTTCTTCTGTCCCTGTCTGCATGGACAAGCACCCCCTGAGAACTGGTGTCTCCCTTGGGCTCAAAGCCCAGGACTCTTCAAGCCTCCATCACTCTCAGCCTCCTTAGAGCCTGAGAAGCACCGGTTGCTCTTTCTCAGGGCACGGGGCACAGGGAGATGCCCAAGTTGTTCCCAACTCTGTCAGCACCTCCCTGCTCTGTGCAGTATGCTTACCACCCAGGATCCTGTGACTTGGTACATCTATTTCAGGACAACTGGCCACTTTCATTCATCTTCAACTACTCCCAGATGACAGGGGAGGGGACATGCTTTCACCTGTGCTGTTTCTACCACACTACCCGGGCATCTTCCGGAGTAAAACAAATTAGACGCCCGTCCCAGTTGCTTTATAGACAGACAGCGGTAAGAGGCTAAGAACACAGCAAGACAACCAACAGGACTAGGGCTCCTATCGCTGCTGGGATTCCTCCACTAGAGAAGGAGCTATACGTGCATCCATCCCTTGCACACCGTTCCCTGGCAGCGAAAATTCAGAGGGCGGTGGAAGGGCTGTAAGACAGGATAAAACACTTCCGTTTAATTGCCTGGGGAGGGTCAGAAACGACTCTCTGTTCGGCTTTGTCAAGCTAATTAGTTGGAAAAGAATGTGCTCAGCACATAAACAGGAGGCTTTTTTCTATAAGCAATTAGAAACGACCCTAACCTTATTCATTTGAACACACGCCCCGCCACAAAGCTGGAAAGACACCAAAGAGTTGGAAAGACACCAACGTTGAGGCTGACAACTGCTTTTCTTAATCCTCAAACCCTTCCTTTCTGGAAAGCTTCTCCTCTTTGCTAATCCCCAAGTATTCATTTTCAATGGTTTAGCCATGAAAATGGCAGGATGGAGACCCGAATGCACCACAGAGGTATATTCTCTATGCTTTGACTACAGCCACCTGTTCTACTCCCTCTCTGGTCACACACACTGCTTTCCCATTGACAGTTTATGCAACCCTACCCTCTGCCAGGCTGTCAACACTGTGAGACCAGGGGTCTACCCACCGCCATGGACTCAGTGCCCTCTATAGTGCCTGGTACACAGAAGATGTTAAGCAATGCACGGTTGAATAAACCAACGAATGAATGAATGAATGAATGAATGAATGAATGCCTTCCCTAAGAGGAAAGGTAGAAAATACCAGAGGTCACTGCTGGGATGATGGGGATCTGTAATCCTGCAAAGGAAATAACACTGAGAAAGGAAACTATTCCCACCCCCACCCAAGTTTTCTATAAAATTGGATGTCAAAACTGAAGTGGGAAAGAATCACAAGATGGTAGACCTCTAATTCTGCACACTTTGTTAAATAATCAGGGCCATTATTTATCAAACACACACCACACGGGAGCACTGTGATGAAGCAGTCTGTGTGTATCTCTCCCTCCTCTTCACCTGTACTGGAGTGGGACCTCTTCCGTTGGCCCCTCCAGGTTTACCCCACCTCCCCCCCACCCCCCGTCCATCTCCATCCTGCTAACTTATATAGACCACATGGATCCTCCCAACCTCCGGCTTCTAGATGGATTCCACCAAAGGGAGGCACCAGCAGAAGTGAGTTGGAGGGAAAGGAGTAGAGAACGGTCAAAGTGTTTGTTTCCTTGGCTCCCTCCCTGTCCGGTCACTATGACTGAGCCGACTACATCATCCCGCGAGACTCCTGCCTTGAGCCCTGTCCATACCAGTGCCTTCTCTGGACACCAGTTACCACCTCCTCCTCTTAGCTTTTAGGCTTTGGGATGGTACCAGTTGCCTTCTGCTACTGCTACTACCCCAGGGGCATTCACTAGGTTTTGTAGCTTTCCTTAAACCTTGTCCACACTGTCCCCACAATGACCGTCCCATGGTGCAGGTTATTGATAGCTCCAATTTAAAGAGCAGACATGAAGTCTCAAAGAGGGGAAGTCTCAAAGAGACTCAGCCCAAGGTCAGAGTCAGCAGGAGCAGATCCTCCACCCTAGGTCTGTCTGACTAGAATGCGGACGTGTCCTCTACCCATGTCTAAGAGAAGACAGTGGCTGGTGCCTCGAGCTTGAGATGTAACTCACAGAAAAAAAAAAAAAAAACTGACTAGAAGAACGTTTAGTGGCGGCCAAGAGCAGAATTCTCACTTCGGAACTCCACCTCCACAGATGGGCACTTGGGAGTTTGGCTCTGTGGGCTGGTGGCAGTTCACCGTGAGTTCAAACCCCGTCACAGACACGTGTGGGTGAATAAGTGGCAGGGTCTTTGGTTCTTCCAAGTGCCTGATACAGGCGTGCAGATGCGTGGGGGTGTGAACAAGAGAGCCTCGAGTGTGTTTCCCTCTTGGATACAGCCTATAAATATGTATGCTGGGTCCCATGATTCATTTAGGGCTGGCCTGGTTGCAGTTTTTTATGTTTTAAGGGATGGTTTGACTGACTCAGAGATGTTGGCAAGCACCCCCGAGGCCAGAGAGGAACCAAAGGCTTTACTAAAATTGGGGGAAAAAAACCCAAAAACCCCAAAACATGGTATTTGCTGCCTCACTTGATTTCAGAGTGATAAAGGTTTGGGAAGTTGCACAACTTTCAGAATTTGTTTTTACCACTTACTAGAATTGTGACTTTGAGTGAGTCACCTCATTTCTCTGAGCCTCAGTTTCCAACAAAATGGGGGTAGGAGATGGATGAAATGAATGCATATAAAGCACCAGAACAAAATTTAGATCATACGTACGTCAATGTCAATCACCCTTCTTCTCCCTCTCTGTTTGCTCCAGTCTGCAGGCAAATCTGAGTGCCCAGTACAGAGTCAGGCCTTGGTGATTAGCAACTGCTAATGGGTAAGAGATGCCTCTTTGGTTAGGAGGCGTATCTGTCAAGTTATGTCGCAGTAACAACACTTAACTCCCTTTCCTTTTACCACAGGGCATCTTCACCCCCAAGCTGAGGATCGGCTGACAGCCATCACTCTTCACTCCATCCACAGGGTTATCCCAGGAGCTGCCGTGTTAGAAAAATGTCAGCCCACTCCGGGGCAGAGCTGACTCCACATGGACTATGGACGAGCATCTAATCCAATCAGATTCCCTCTGCAAGAACCGCGGATCTGGAACCGAGAAAGAAACCCCATCTGTCTTCGGAACTGCAAAAATGTAAAGTCTGAGAGGTCATGGTAAGAACTGGAGACGGCCAGTTCTGGGAAAGAGAAAGAAACGGAGAAAGGAGGTAGATGAGAGAGGAGGTCATTTTGAGAATATTCCATCCCTGCTTCCGACTGGACCTGAGGTCCAGTCCCATTGTTCTCTTGGCTACCATGGGCCACCCTGATGTTTCACTTTTCTGAAACTCGCTGGAGTTCTATCACTTGCTACCAAGAGTTAATGATCAGTTAACTTGGTTTTAACATCAATTAACTTGGTTTTAAAAATTTTTTTATCTCGAAATAATTTTAGATTTACTGCCAACTCATTTCTACTCCACATCATTTCTGCTTTGAATCTGTCCATTTATAAAATGAGAAGAATGATTTTCTGGAACCGTTTTTTTTTTTTTTTTTTTTAAAGCAGGATTTGGCAATAATTTCAGACTGTCAGAGAAGTTAACATAGGGTTAACTGTTGTTTCAAACAGGTTTTAAGATAGTCTCTGGTTTTCATAAGAGACTCTTATGTTTGTTCAGGAAACAAACTGAAGGTTGCCAGGGGGAGGGGGATAGGGAGAGGGTGGTGGGATTATGGACATTGGGGAGGGTATGTGCTATGGTGAGTGCTGTGAAGTGTGTAAACCTGGCGATTCACAGACCTGTACCCCTGGGGCTAATAATACATTATATGTTAATAAAAAAATAAAAAATTATTTAAAACAATTTTTAACACCCTCCCCCCCAAAAAAGATAGTCTCTGTTTTTCACCTTCTGGGGGAGGGAGATGTTTTTATTTTTTTCTTTAATTATTAAGCCCTTTTCAAGTTTTAGCAGTGACAGACTAAACCCAAAGGCTATATCGCCACAAGATCTATATTCAAATTCAGGTTCCAGTAATTTGCATTAATTGCTTATAGGTTAGATACCTTCGCCTAAGTAAGTTCCCTTGACAGCCTTGCTACTACCAGGTACTAAGTACTTAAAGGAATAAGTTCATTTATTTTTCAGAGACCTTCTCAAACAAAGCTCTTTATTATCCGTAATTTGAGGAAAGTGAGGCTGACAAGGGTTAAGCAACTTGCTGGGACCAAACAGTTGATTTTTGCCACGGCTGTGATTTTACACCAGAGCCAGTGGCATATGGAATCAAGGATCTGCCTATTTTAGATTCCAGACCCCACTCTCGGCCCTACCCACCTAACCAATCCTCCACCAAGAAGGAAGAACAAAGAAAAACCTCTCCTCCTCAGAGCAAGGGCCTCAGCATCCTGCGTCGCCATGACAACAGGCCCTAGTCAATTTCCTTACAAGGAAGGGAAAAGCAAAAGTCAAACAGAGCTTCCGTGGGAACATTCTGTGGGCAAACACAGGGCCAGTGTTCTCGGGCCTCTGTGTCCTCACTTAAATAGGGTGAATCACTCCTGGAATTAGAGCTGGGAGGTGGGCCAGGTTCCTAAACAGGGATGGTTAATGGTGCTCTTGGAGAGCCTTAGGGTCACTTTGAAAATTAATCCTTTTTCCTTCAGAATCTGAGCTCATAAATGAGCAGATCAGAAATCAAAGGGCAGAAACAAATGAGAGTTCCTGGCAGGGGATTTTAGAGCACCACAACTTTCTTCTTAGGCTGACATCATCTGGTCTCACCTCTTCTACCCATCCTCTGCCAAGATCTAATCCACTTGAAGACTGCCAAATCCCAAAAGAATGCAGACCCCAAAAGTCAAGGGCCATGTTAAGGTATTCATCACGGCCTAACACAGTGCCTGGCCCATAGTGGGCACTTAACTAATTACTGATCAATGAATTGATTAATTGCAGGTAACACAAGCACCGATTTGGTTGGGGGAGAACGCCTTTGTTCCAATATTAGAAAATTCAAAGCAGAATGTTTTGACCTCTCCAGGAGGTGACATTTAAGTTGAGATTTGAATGACAAGAAGTAGCAGGTTATATGACTATGAATAAAGAGATTTTAAGGCAAAAGAAATAGGAGGTGGGAAGGAGCATATCTGAGAAGCAGCCAGAGGCATGTGTGGCTAGAGAGAAATGAGGGTGGATGGAATGAAAAGACATGAAGTTGAAGAGACAGCAAGGGCTAGCTCCCGTAGCGAGGGTCTAGAAGTGAAATTTTATTCTAAATTTTATGGGAAGCCACTGAGGGATTTGAAACAAAGAAAGAAAGAGAAAAAAAAAAAAAAAAAAGAAAAAGAAAAAACCACGTGTCATTCACTCAATGTCCCAAAGCTTGGATATAACAGGTGCTCAGAAATTGGATGAATGAGCTGAGATAATGCATATAAAGTGCTTTTTAGACAATGAAGTGTTTCAGAATTGACAGTCACCATCATTTGGAGGAGAATAAGACACTGCCCCCAATACCATTCTCTTAGATCAACAAAGCTATTACAGACTTCTGGGTAATGAGGGTGGAAATCTAGAGGCACCTGCTTTTCCCAGCACTTCCTTTCTGTCAAAATGCTTCCAAACCACACCAAAATATATGGTTGCAATTGCACTGGCCAGACTCCAGAAGAATTTCCATGAAGAATTCACTCTTGGCCATCTGAAGCCAAACAACCAGATCAGGAAGAAAGAAAGAAAGAAAGAAAAAAAGGTAATAGATTTTCCTGGACCCTGATATTTGAGACACACCGGAGCTCTGATATGTAGGAGGTACATTCTAAGGAGGTCATGACTACATCATTGACCTTTATCCCGCAACACTGCGTTTCCTTTTATATCCACTTAGAGGCCATGATGGCCAGAACTGTACATGGTGCAGGGAGCAAAGAGGAAGAAAGAACAGTGGTTACTTATTGCCACCTGGGATGCAACATGTGGGCTCTGGAGTGGGAGGAGTCAGGGAGACAGACGGCAGATAGGGACTGTGAACCAGGGGTAGTGCTCAATGCTCTGCTTCTGACCAGGGAAGAGCTACACACCATATTCAATAATTCATGCATAAATTTTCACCGCAACGTCAGTGGGGCAGAGCCTTTTCTTCTGCTCACACTTAACAGACAGCCACCAGGCTTCAGAAATATGGCTGGTAGTAGGGTACATTAATCAGCCATCCAGCAAAAGGTCTGGGTAGGGGGAGGTCCAACAGGACCCAGGTGGACCATCAGAGATGCAGAGGAAAATCCACCCCACCTAATCAGCACATACCAAGCCTACATAAGCCTCTCTTTATTTTTGAGAAAATGAAGGAAGAAGAAAAATCCAACAATCTGGCACCTATGAAATGACTTCCTATCATAAAACACATGGAGCACTGCACTCAAAATGCATAGAAAGTGCACACATTTTAGAAAGATTTACTGAAAAAGAAAAGAAAATTTTAAAAAGCATCTGGTATGCTCTCTGTAAAATTCAAGGAAACACGAGCTTATTGGGAAGTGGCTACATAAAGTGAGGTACATCCATATGGTAGAATATTATTCAGCCATTAAAAACCATGTTCTCAAAGACTAAATAATGACATGGAGAAATGCTTATAATCGAACGCTATATTTTAAAACTGGGACTCAACAACGATGAGCACCAAAGAAGCCCAATCTGTGCTTGAATGTTCATAGCAGCTTTATTCATAAGAGGAGAACACTGGAAACAACCCAAATGTCCTTCAGTGGGTTAGTGGTTATACCAAACTCTGGTCTACCCATGCACTAATACAGGCAACATCCTGCATGGATCTCGAGGGCATGAGGCATAGCAAAAGAAGTTAATCCCGAAAGGTTATATACTGCATGATTCCATTTAGTATGTAACATTCTTGGAATGACAAAACTATAGAGATGGAAACAGATTAGTGTTTGCCAAGGAACAAACATGGGGTGTGGGTGTGAACAGAAGGGGTTCGTATAAGAGAGTTCCTTTGTAGTTCCATGAATCTATACATTAGATCACAATGCATAAAACTATGCACACACACAAATAAATGCATATAAAAATGCTTTTAAAGTTGGGGCGCCTGTGTGGCTCAGTGGGTTAAGCCTCAGCCTTTGGTTCAGGTCATGATCCCGGGGTCTTGGGATCGAGTCCCATATTGGGCTCTCTGCTCAGCGGAGAGCCTGCTTCTCCCTCTCTCTCTGCTTGCTTCTCTGCCTACTTGTGATTTTTCTCTCTGTCAAATAAATAAAATATTTTTTAAAAAAATGCTGAAAGCTAAGTAAGATCTCTGTCTGGAAGAGTATTTTACCAATTTACCAAGAGTGTTTACTGGGGTTGCTATTATGCTCAAGTTGTACAAGATGGCACCACTATGGGGAAGAAGGGTAAAGCGTTCACGGGACTCTACGTGAATCTATAATTAATTTCAAAATAAAAATTAAGAGGAAATGTATACTGAAGAAATACAAATTTTGAGTAAAGGAAAATATTCCATCATATTAGCAATTATTTTTTTTTGGCCATTAGCATAATGGTCCTTTCTGTGTTCTTCTGTGTACTTTTCTGTATTTTAAATTTTCTGCAGTAAATATCGGTTACTTTCAGAATCTGAAAATGGACTTATTAATTCAAAGTTTAGTGACTGAAATAAAATATTTGATCAATGAAGAATATCATATATCATATATGATAGTGTTATGAAAGGGAATTGAGTGAAAGGAGAAGAAAATGTCTTGGTAAGTTAGAAAAACCTTGCAAGGAAATATGAAATGTAGCAACAAAATTAAACTCTAGAAACTAACCAATGATGTGTAAGCACAAACAAAACTCATTCAGAATGCAGTGTGATTGAACAAAGAGATGAAACAGTGAGAGATATAAGATGATAGATGTATGGGACCAAGCATGGAGATTCAGTATAGCACTAACTGATGTTTCAAAAAAAGCAATCATGGGGTGCCTGGGTGGCTCAGTGGGTTAAGCCTCTTCCTTCAGCTCAGGTCATGATCTCAGGGTCCTGGGATCAAGCCCCGCATCCAGCTCTCAACTCAGCAGGGAGCCTGCTTCCCCCTCTCTCTTTGCCTGCCTCTCTGCCTACTCGTGATGTCTCTCTCTATCAAATAAATAAAATCTTAAAAAAAAAATAAAAAATAAAGCAATCATAAAAGAAGAGGACAAAAGCAATTATCAGAGAGATAAAATAACAAAACACCTTCCAGATTTATGGATGACCTGACTCTGTAATTCTACTAGACACACAAGGACACCATCGAGGAAATAATATGATGGAGTTTTAGAATCACAAGGATAATTTTAAAAAATCCTATAGACAGTCAGGCAGAAAACAAAACAAAGCCACATAAACACAGTTTACCTAGAAAGATTAAAACATCAAACCGGTCTCAAACTTCTCTTCCATATCATCAAGATTTAAGAAACAGAGATTATGATCCAAGAATCTCCTTCCAGTCTCCGAGTCACTATTAGTGTCTGAGGCAATGATACAATCATCCTAATAAGCAACAGCGGGCATTTGATAAAGTCCATACTCATGAAATTACTAACAAAAGCTTAATGAAACAAGAGTAAGATAAAAGTGCCTCAACACAATTTTTAATTGTCTGAAGTCAATGATCAGCATCCTATAAGGAGATATTTCTACTTAGTAAGGTAGACAAGGAAGCCAACTCTTATTTATTAACGTGCTGGATATTCTAGTCAATCCAACAGGTCATAAGAAACGAAGAGTAGCCGTACGAGTGCTGAACTCTAGGGAACAAACTGAGGGTTGCTGGAGGGGAGGTTGGGGGGTGAGGAAGGGATAACCTGGTGATGGAGATAAAGGAGGGTACTTGATGTAATGAGGACTGGGTGTTATATGCAACTCACTATATTATGTCTCTGAAACTAACAGAAAAGAAAAGAAAGGAATAAAAGAGTAAGAAAATTCATTACTTCTTCTGTAAGATATAATTGCCTACTCAGAAAAAAAACTGAAAATAATAAGCATGTTCTGAAGGTCATGAATTATAAAATCAGAATGTCTACGTTTTTCCTATATACTTCAAACAAAAGAATTAGAAAATATAAAGAAGATTTACAGTAACTATAATTAAAAAAAAAGAGAGAGAGAAAACACCAGAACTAATGGGCAACACACACACACACACACACACACACGCACACACACGCACACACACACACACACACAAAACTGTGGCTAGAGGATATGCATGAAGATCTGAAGAGCTCAAATTGCGATTTTCCTGAATAAGAAAACTTAATATTTTTACTATTAATAATTACTAAAGTATCACTTCTTTTAAGATCCATCTATACATTTAATTCAATCCAAATCAGAATTCTGAAAGGGACTGTTTCAGAACTTAATAAAATTATTCTAAAGCTTATTTGAAAATATAAAAAGATGAGACTGACCAAAATATTTGGGGAAGGCAATGAGAGTGATGTAAATTCAGAGCATCTTGTCCTGCTGGATATGAAAATTCTAATAAGATACTACATGAAATAGCAATCTAAAATAAACAGTGCTGAGAAATTAATGACCTATTTGTTAGGGAGGAAAAGAAGCCTTCACCTGACAAAAGACACCAAAATAAATTCTAACCAAATTAAAATTAAAAAGTTAAATCCAAATATATTAAAAAAATCCTTAAAAGGTGTAGCTCTTCATTTCATAGGTGAAAAGTAAGAAATTTGTAAGCAATAAATCACAAAACACCCAACAAATTCAGTAACTTACTTAAACTATAACTTAAATGATAAAACGAAACAAATTAAAAGTAGATCAGATAAGTTTGCTGTGCTTAGCTTATGAATCCATAAAAATATGAAAATTCCGTAGAAAAACGGCCAAAGGACAGGTATGAACAATTCAGAGCAAAAGAAGTTCAAATGACAAACTGAGGAAAAATGGTCAGTTTGGTTACTATTTAAATAAACAAAAAAGAAAAAAAAATAAGTTGCTTTTTTCCAATCAAAAAAGAGAAGAAAGGTTTTACAGTCACACTACTCCATGGTGATGCAGATTCAGTGACCTTCTCAACTGTTTACTCAGGTGGTGGCAAGGTAAAGTGGGATGAAATTTGCAGTAAAAGAGCTGGAAATCAGTTTTAAAAGTCTTAAAAATATTAAGTCTCCCTGGCCCTGTAACTCTTCCAGAAAACTACCTTCAGAAAATACTCACGGATTTGTGTTCTGGGATGTCCAACATAGCCATGCGAAAGACACCTAGTAGAGTTTTACTGCATGGTCACTCCAGGGACAGGGGAGAGACCTGTCTGAAGAAGACACTGGGTCTGAGCAGTCCTGCCTCCTTTTCTCTACTCTGTTCAGATGGGACTTGCTTCCCTGCCAAGAGCCTGCCTTCTGATTTCTTCTGACTATTGGTAAGAAGCCTGCCCAGAAGGAGGCTGGAGATTTGCAGGAACTGTCTGTGCCTATGTGAGCAAGCCTGTCAAATTCTAGAGATAGACAGATTATAGACAGATGATAGATAGATAGATACAGAGATACAGAGATAGATACAGAGACAGATGTGATGTAATGGAATATTATTCAGCCATAACAAAGAAAGGAAATCCTGCCATTTGCAACAACAGGGATTGACCTTAAGGGCATTCTACTCAATGCAGTAAGTCAGGCAGAGAAGAATAATTACCAAATGATCTCACTTAGTGTACAGAATCTAAAAACACTGAATTCCCAGAAACAGAACAGATTGGTGTTTGCTAGGATCTAGGGGTGGAGGAAGTGGAAGATGTCTGTCAAAGGGCACAAACTTCCAGTTATAAACTGCCTAAGTGTGAGTATCTAATGTTCAGCATGGGGGCTCCAGTTAACATCCCTGCTTTGCATATTTGAAAGTTGCTAAGAGAGTGGATCTCAAGAGTTCTTACAACACACACACAGAAATGGTAACTAAGTGAGGCACTGGATGGGTGAACTTACCTTATTGTCATCATTCTGCAATATATGCATGCATCAAAGGATTGTGTGGTACACCTTTTTTTTTTTTTTTTAATCTGACACAGAGAGAGAGAGATCACAAGTAGGCGGAGAGGCAGGCAGAGAGAGAGGAGGAAGCAGGCTCCCCACTGAGCAGAGAGCCTGATGCGGGGCTCGATCCCAGGACCCCGGGATCATGACCTGAGCCGAAGGCAGAGGCTTTAACCCACTGAGCCACCCAGGCGCCCCATGTGTGGTACACCTTAAACTTACACAATATTACAGGTCAATGAGATCTCAATAAAGCTGGAAAAAAATATTCTCGAGTGTGGTGTCAGGGAGTTGTTGTCCCACTTAAGCCACATCTTCCAACCATCAGTAACCATCAGTAGCCATGGTGACACTGGGATCCCCACGTGCTCCAACCCCCTGTGTGTCTAACCCTCAACTGGTTTAGGAACTGGGTGGGAACAGGTTGAAGGGTGCTGTTTGTTAACCTCAAACAGGTTATTTGTAACCATGGTTGTTTATAACCATGCACCAAAAAAAAAAAAAAAACCAGGACAACATGGTTATGGCAAGTGAGAGGACTGATTAATTCCATATTAGTTTCTCCATAAGATGGAGTATCATAAAGGTCATAAATATCCTAAGTATCTAAAGGTCATATGTAAAAAGAAAATGGGTAGTGTTCAAGTTGGAACTGGAGAAAGCACGTAACAAAAATAGTGTGTAAATAAACACATTGACAAATTGTGATCCACGGTGGGGAAAGACCAGAAGTATTCTGAAATGCCAGTATGTATCTCTAGGTGCTGAGGCCATGGGTGAGTCTTATTTTCTCCTGTCTGCCCCGTTGTAGGATATAAATTCTCTACAATACGTTTGAATTGCTTTTATAATAAGAAAAAAAAATCCATGTTATTTTTGAAAAGAGCAGAATCTTAGAGGTCACAGTGACTGCACTGTTTGTCCTCTGCACATCAGGAAAAATAAACTCTGATTTGGGCCCAGAGCACTTTGAACATATGAGTACAAACCCACTGAAGGTTTATTCTGAGACAATGCAGTGTGCCTGCTCTCAGGGCATCTGATATCTCTGAGACCTTGTGTAACCACACAGGGTCTGTGCATCCATCCATGTATGGACACATGCCAAGAACAATGACTGAGCAGGGCTCCATACCTGGCCCTGTGCTTGGCGTCACATGTGTAACCTTCAGAGTTTTAATTCCCATGTCAAAGGAGTGACACATGGCAGGAAGGCAGTCATGCAAACAGATAGACATACACACATGCACACACAGAGAAGAATATGCAACTACTGGTATCCTAACAATTCTAGGACGTAGGAGGGTGTACCAATTCTTTGGTCATAGATCACAGAAACTGACTCTAACTGAGGGAGAATGGGCACTTGCTGGAAGAATGTAGGGTAGCTCCAAGAACCACTAAGAAAGTTGAAAACCTAGGTTCAGAAAATGAACCTCATAGAAGCTTTGGAGCACTACACTGTTTCTTCCGGAAGCTGCAACAGGTTTGTTCACAGGTAGTCCACTGTTTTACTCAAGATGAACACCCAGGGAGGGAGAATTTTGGGGGCCATGCATACCCCCTCCTGGCATTCTAGGAGGAGTTTCACCATTGATATACAGCAATGTCATGCCTAGGTACTCAATAACTTCTATTTTCTTTCCTTCCCTCCAGTAATCTGTGGTAAGCCCAACATGTAAGGCTTCATTGAGATGTACAAGATGGACTTGACAACCTAAAAGCACACATTTATGTGCCATTTGGCTGAAAATGACCACAACTAACTGACTCCCTTTCCTGAGATTTCCAACGCCCTTGCAGTCCCTGAGCAGAAAGTGGCCCCATATGGAAAACTCAGGCCAACACTGCTCTTCAAGCTGCTGGGAACACTGCTCCAAGCCAAATCCAAAAATAATCCCATTAGTCACATTCAAAGCGCTAAGCAGAAACAAAAAGAAATCAAAATTAATTTCGGTACCTACAGTGACAGCAGCAATTAAGGTGACAAGATTATGGAAATCATCGCCATCATTGGAGATCTTTGCCATCATTGGAGATCTTTGCCTAAGGGGGAAAAATAACCAGTAACACAGGGGGACTGACAACCAGGGACTTTGTTGGTGGTCTGATGAAACTCACCACATACGGGCCACCAGGGGCACTGCTCTAAACAATAATAATGTATTCTGTACCTACTGTGTGCCACGATCAGGAGAATGATTACCTCTAGTTTTCCTGTCAGCTCTACAAGAGGTACTATTCTTATCTTACAGATGAAAAAACGGAGTCACAGAAAGTTTCGATAAATCTCTCAGTGCTTGGAGAAGGAAAGTAGCAGAACCAGGACTGGAAATGATCACGTCACTGCCCTGTCATTTTAGATAACATTTCAGATAACCAGATAAGTCAATCTAATTCCCCAGGCTTCTTGATCTGTGCTCCATCCATGTGCTACGAACGAATTAGAGAAAGGCAAGTAGATAGAGTTGGAATGTTCTGTGCATTGCCTATTTTTTCCTCTTTCTGCCTTCTGGTTTGTGTCACTTGGAGTGGTTGCTAAAGAACCCTAGTGTGGTTATCCGAAAAAGACCCAAGCACAAGAGAAGAGCAGCTTGTTCTCAAATCTCAGGGAAGATAAATTACGCCTTGCTGTGCAGAATGATGAAAACAATCATTAAAGCCAAGTGGGCCTGGCATCAGGGAGTCCAAGCAGCACTGAAAAGCTCTTTGTGGCTCTGTCCCCTAGTCCCCTCTCCTGGGAACAGTGCCCTTCTGGGTGCTTTATATATCCTTATTGATCACCTCCATGGAGGCCTTGGAGGTAACAGAAAAAGCAAGCTGGCCAGGATTACTTTTATCAGGATAACAACGAGTGGCTGTTCTGGGCTAATTACATTGCTCAGTCCAATTTGGGGCAAATTCGAAAGCTCTGAGAGCACGGAAACAGGAACAGTTACCAAGAGTCTTCATGTGTACAGTAGAAGGTAGATAAATGCTAACAGTGACAATAATTTTAATGATAGTAACACCCCCCACCACTAAAATGTGCTGGGCTTTCCAGTCTTCAGTATCTCCTCAGTGAACGCATTTTGATTTCTGAACAGTAATCCTGGTTTCTGAGGGTCTGGAGAGGGCCCCGGAGAAGTCAAAGAGTCAGAACTGGTTTTAGGAACTTGGGGAATTTTATTTGATTCATTCTCCTCTAGTGAAATCATTGTGATAGTGCAGGCTTATTGTCAACCGAGCATGCCAAAGTCTGCATTCGCTGTGGAAAGCCTTTTCCCCTGTGTCTGTTCGGTTGGGGGGAGGCATTTAGGCCATCATGCCCAGAGACATTTGTTGTTTCTGTCCAGCGACACTCATGACAAGTAACATCTCCAGACCCTGGCCCACTAGTCAGCTGTTGAATCGTCCAAGTCACCTGGATGTGGATCTAAGTCCCTCTCAGAGTCACAAAGGCTTTTGGCAAGAAAAATATGGTAGATTCGTCAGGACTTCCAAAGCCTCTGCTAACACTCAGATAAAATGAGGGGCAAATAAGGAGATATTAGGTCATTAAAGCCATTGTGCCTTAAGTAACTATCAATCCCCTTGGAGAGAGAAAAAATAGAGATTCATGAAGTTCTTTTTTTAATTTATTTACTCACTTAATACCTTCCTACTAACATACTAGACATACCACATTCTAGGCACCGTTCAAGTGTTTGGTGGAAATTCTTGAATAACAACAACAAAACCCCAAAGATCCCTAACCGGGGTGGTTTATATTCCAAGGTTTGTACGGGGAGGAGAAGTGCAAAAAAACAAGAAATATCCTGGAAAGGACAATTATACAGTGAGACTGGTGGTGACAAGTACAGTGCAGAAAAAAAAGGAGAGCAAGTGTAGAGAGACAGGGAGTGTGATGAGGAGGAACAAGCTGAAATTTTCAATAGGATGGTCTCATGGAAAAGGTAACTTTGAGCAAAAGAATCCACGGTATCAGCCATGTGGATGGCCAGGCAGAGGGAATAGCCAATAGGAAAATCTTACAGTGGGAGTGTGCTTGGCTTGATTAAACAAAAACGAAGGGCACATTGGAGTCAGCTTGTGAGGGTGAAGAGTGGATCATCTTAGGCCTTGCTGGCCATTTTAAAGATCTGGTAGAGAAATCATTACACACTTAAACATCAGGCAAGGATTACTCTCTGCTGTTCTGTAAGGTAGGCCCAGCCATAAGAATAATATTTATTCTCATGATGATGATGAGGATGATGTTTCCCACATCCAAGATGAAAACAACGAGGCTCAGAGAGCAGAAGTGACTTTCCCAAGGTCAAGGTCACAAAAGTGGAAAGGAACAGAGCTAGGATCCTAGTAGGATATTGCTAACTTAATGTGATTACAGGGATTTTTCTGCCCCCAGATGTCTTCCCTGTAGAACCTCCAACTGAGTAAAACCTGTCTCTCTTTATTCTTCTCCTTTTAGTAGCAATAGGTTCCTCCGGGGCAATGGTTCTCTAACAATAGTGTACCTAAGAATCACCTGAAGCTCTAGTAGAAGATGCAGAACGCCCAGTGTCTTCCTGGTTCAGGAACTCTGAAAGACCCAGGTGATTCCCATACCAGGGATGCCAGGACCAAAACCAGGTGTTTTGAGAAACCCCACGTTAGAGCCCAAAAGCGGACTGTGGGTGAGTTTCCCAGATGTTTCCCTCTGGGCCAGGGAATCATACATAGTAAGAGGAGAAAGCCAGAGGAAGACTGCCAGCCTTGTGCCAGGCTGAACATATTCATGTGTCTGAAAGACCCTAAACAGGGGCCAGAGCAGCCAACAAGATTGTGCTCAAGTCTGAGTGTTTGACGGCCCAAAACAAGGCGTGCTTCCTGGTTCAGGTACTCCGGCTCAAGAAAAAGTCCTTTCCAAAGTTGCTGGTTTGTTAGGTGCCCAGAATATTTTAATGGCGTTTATTCTAATCTGATTGCAAACATAATTAATTAATGCAGATTTACGGTAGAAATTACCACCATGCATAATTTAAAAAAGACAATTGCTTTTAGTTCCCACTCCTCCAGGGTGAATTTTTTTATCCTTCCATCTTATGCTTTTTAATTCTATCTTCCCCCCACCCCTCTCTGTTTCTTTCTTTCTCTCCTAACCTCTCTGAACCTTTTTTTCCTTCTCTGTAATACGGTGATAAAAATACCTACCTTACAGGGTTATGTAATGGATGCTTAATAAATTACACTACACCTACCATTATTCAACTTTGATTGTGTTTATTTTCTTCCACTTGACACTCTATAATGAACAATTTCCATGTGTTATTAATTACTTTTCAAAAACATGACTTTTAATGGCTGCATAATACAACATCATTTAATGAAGCACATAATTTATTGAACTATTCTATTACTGAACTTTGAAATGTTTTCTAATATTTTTCTATTAGAAGCAACACTGAGTGTTTAAATCTTCTCCTACTTCTCTGCTTTCCTTAGGATAAATTTCCAGAAAAGAAATGAAAAGGACAAAGAGTATAAATATTTTAAGGCTTTCGAGGCATGTTGCCAAATTATTTTTCTGTACTGTATACTTCCAATACCATCGCCAGCATTCAGAATTACCTAGAATTTAAGACTTATGTCAGAAATGAATGTGTGTCAGCATAATAATTGCTAAGAGGAGTGAAGAGGAAAGATAAAATCCATGATAGATTGTAAAACTCATCAAGTCTTTTGGGTGTATACAGTACATTAAATTCTATAAGGGAAGAGACTGAGAAACACTAATCATTTTCTAACCACTGCTCACTTTCTAAGAGACCTTCCTCGGAAGAAAAACTTAATTTCTCATTGGCAGGTTTCTAATATTAGTCCATATCTTGAAAAACCCTTCCACACTTCCTGGTCCCTATTGCTAAATTCCAATCATCCTGAAGGGGATTGATAATTGTGGCAAGTGCACAAAATGATTGCTACCTGCAGAGGCAATCACTTCCATTGCCTGCAGAACTGATGAGCAATTCATTATCAAGAATTTAATTGCTGTAAACCTGGGAGGAAAAGAGATTTCTTGTACGATTTTCAGGATTTCATGCATTCAACCTTCCATGGCTCCAAATTGGCTTTCATGAACAGGGATTTAAAATCAGGCTGGGGCAGGAGGGTAATCACACAATGGAAAGTGCAGTAGAAATATTTGCATAGCCTGTCTTGAACTCACAATGTTAACTTTTTAAATGGGATACTGCATCCATGAGTGGGGTAGGATCTTCTTGGACGACAACAACAGTCCTGGCAGGAAGTCCATAGCTGGTTTCCATAGAAATGCAAAAAATGCTGGTTCAAGACAGTGGGTAAGAGCTATGATGAGACAGTATGGTTTAACGGTTAGAAATGGATCTCTGGACTTGGACACTCTGGACTCAAAAGACTGCCTCTGCCTCTGCTTCCCAGTCCTTATAGTAGGTGAACCTGAAAATTCGAGTCAGCATATCCTCTATAATTTGCAATGGAAATGGTAATGATAATAGTGCCTGCCTCATGCCATTGCTGCAAAGATGATCTGAGAATATCCATGTAAAGCTTCAAGTGTGGCCCTTATAATAATAAAGTAATTTATTTAAAATATAATGATATTATTATAATATATAATATAATAATAAATTATTATTATTCCTAAGATATTCTAAAAGTTGCTTTCATTTTCTGTACATGAATTTGCCCTTGGACCTCAAGTATTCTCACCAACAAGAACTATTTTTTCTTTTTAATTATTTGATCTCGTCTTATGGACTCCTTGTTTTAAGAAATTACATTAAGGAAAGGGGGTGTGCCATTTAGTGAAGACCTACTATGTATCAGGGACACATGTCATGATGGTTAATCTAACTACTTTTTAAGGTATGTGTAATTCTGCCTCATTTTTGCACGTTACCACTGTGAGTCCGAGTTCAAATCCTCGTTCTCCATTTATTATCCACGTGATTTAGGGTGAAGACCTCTCTTGGCCTCTTTTCTCACCTGTAAATGGGCATAGTGATGATCCCTACCTCACCTTCCTAGGATGGCTGGCACATAGTAGGTGCTTAAATAAAGCTGCCCTTTTTTTTTTTAATCAGAGAGAGAACACAAGCAGGGGGAGTGGCAGGTAGAGGGAGAAGCAGGCTCCCCACTGAGCAAGGAGCCCAATGCGGGAGTCGATTTCAGGACCTTAGGATCATGACCTGAACTGAAGGCAGCTACTCAACCAGCTGAGCCACCCAGGTGTCCCACTGGCTCTTATTTTTATTTACTAACTACTTGCTAACAGTACAGAAGCTGAGGTTCATTCTGATAAGCTGTGTCCCCAGGATCACAAAACTAACTGGTGAACTGAGATTTGAATCCAAATCTGTTCGATTCCAAAGACCATATTCATTTTACTATATCATGACGACAAAGCAAGCTAGTGTGCTAATCGCTCATTCATTCTCATAATCTTATCAGGCAGACAAAATTGTAACCGCCAAATAGACTTTCTTACCAGTTCACAACCAGCAGACAAACACAATGTGACAAGGTTGTGTTGAAAACATCCCTCTGTTTTCTCACTTGTGCTTTTCTTGCACAGTTGTTTTTGAGGCTTAGAAATGATGACTTAAATACAATGTTTGTTTATTAAGCAGTAGTCATTTCTTTTATATTTTATCATTTCAGCCCAAAGAAAGAACCATAAATGACACTTTACTCTGTGTAGATTCATTTTTGAGAAATGTAAATTTTCCATTGAGTTTTTATAATATATATTTAAAAAGAGGTCAAGGGTTACCATCCCTGCATTTAAGGACCTTTCTCATCCAGGTACTTTAGCCTGGAAATTATTGTAGTAGAACTTAACACATATTAGGACTATGCCCACAATTTGTGCAGTAGCCACTAGGTGACACCTATCTCTGCCTGCATAGTTTGGTTGGATTTTCTCTAGGCTTGGATACCTAGAGAAAACAAAATCTAGCACGTGGTTCAATTTTTGGGTACGTCATGACATTAACCATGTATCCTGGATAAAGATAAAACTTGGGCTGACGTTAGGAAAGCAACTACTAATAAGTCAATTAACGACAGCCCAGACTGTAATTATACTCTCCCCTCAAAAAAGTCACTTATAAGCTGAAATCAGATCTGTACATCACTATAAATCTTTTGGGTAAATCTATCATTGATATGAGACCCTACTGGTAAACACCGGGAATTCACACATAATTGTGATATTCAAAACATTATTTCATGCAAAGAAGCAAACATGTCTAGAATAAATGAAGGAGACCCCAGTTTAAGATCACAAATTATAGCACAAGAAGAAATAAATGTGTCTCGTTTATTGTCTGCCTACATCCAGCATTTTTCCCATATGCTTTTACATTTAAGCTTCCTGATCGATTTTTTTGCTTACAACCAAGGTTAAGTAACAGATTTATCTTCTTACCTCAAAAAACTAAAAATCTAGGTGCAATAAATGAAACATCTTTTTTCAGATATTAGTTATCAGGCAGTACAAGACAGTGATCCCTAAAAGAAAGGGACCCAATCAGATTCAACCCACAAATTATTCCAACTTATTACTGGCAAGTTTTCAAGCCACACTGCAAGGAGGGAAATTCAGGCAAAGTCCAGTGTTCTCTCTGAGTCGTGGTGGTGTCGGGAATTCAGAGACCAAGGTGACAAGAGTTTATAGGGAAGAGAACTGGACAGCAGAGGATAAGAGACAAGCAGACAGACAGAGAAATCTGAAGAAGGTCCCTCCCAAATCTTAGGCTGAATACTGATCAGCTCATAAGTGTAAGACATATACCAAGTCTAGGGAAAGAACCATCTGAAAATAGATAGCAGAAGGAATAATTCCCAGAGCACACGTTCCTGATGCTGCCAGTCAGAGTGGAAAACCTCATCATTTGCAGAGCACTGGGTAAAATACTCAAAAAGATATTGCCTTGTTGTGGGGAAAATTAGCCCTAGACTGAGGGCTATTGTGATTCCCCTTAAAAAACCTGAGAGAGAAGCCTCAAAAGGATCAAAATGTTCTCAAGTAACTTAACTGCATCCCAGAACAAAGCTCGGAAATACCTACTTAGCTAAAATTAAAATGTCTGGTATCCAAATGAAAATTACCAGGCCAAAAAAAAAAAAAAAAAAGAAAACAATATACTTCTTGGGGGGCCGGGGGGGTCCAGTGGGTTAAGCCGCTGCCTTCGGCTCAGGTCATGATCTCAGGGTCCTGGGATCGAGTCCCACATCGGGCTCTCTGCTCAGCAAGAAGCCTGCTTCCTCCTCTCTCTCTCTCTCTGCCTGCCTCTCCGTCTACTTGTGATCTCTCTCTGTCAAATAAATAAATAAAATCTTTAAAAAAAAAAAAAAAAGAAAATTACCAGGCATTCAAAGAGGCAGGAAAATATGGTCCTTAACAAGGAGAATAACAAATTAGTCAAAACAGACCCAGAGATGATACATATGACAGAAGCAAATGGATAATGATATTAAGTTATAACTATATACCCTATGTGCAAGAACGTAGACGAAGGGGCGCCTGGGTGGCTCAGTGGGTTAAGCCTCTGCTTTTGGCTCAGGTCATGATCCCAGGGTCCTGGGATCAAGCCCCACATTGGGCTCTCTGCTCAGTGGGGAGCCTGCTTCCCCACACAACCTCGCCTGCCTCTCCGCCTGTGATCTCTGTCTAATAAATAAATAAAATCTTAAAAAAAAAAAAGAATGTAGAAGAAGTATTGAGTTTGTAGAGACATGGAGGACACACAGAAGACCTAAATTTAACCACCAAAGATGAAAATTAGGCCATGGGAAATCAACAGAAGATTAGACATTGTAAAAGAAGATTTGTAGATTTGAAGACATGTCAACAGAAACCTTCCAAAGTGAAATGCAGAGAAAAAGAGAAGAAAAATAAAATAAATAGAGCATTAATAGCTGTAATCAACATCAAATGGATTAATATATGTGTAATTAGAGACCCCAGAGAATAGGAGACAGAAAAAACATTTGAAGAAATAATGACTAAACATTTTATAAATGTCATGAAAACTACAATCCCAGTGATCTAAAAACTCACCCAACCTAAACGCAAGAAACACGAAGAAAATTACACTAAGACACACGAATCAAACTGCTTAAAACAAGTGATAAGAAAAAATCATAAAAGCACTAGAGAAAAAAAGACACATTACATACAAAGAAATAAAGAAAACTGACAATATTCTCATAATAAACATGTAAATAAGAAGACAATGAGCAGAATCTTTAAAACAGTGTGTGTGGGGGGTGGGGAAACCCTGTTGACCTAGAATGCTATACTGAGTGAGAATATCTTTAAAAAAGGAAGGTGAAATAAAAAATCTTCCAGCCACACAAAATCTAAATAGTTAATCCAAAAGCAGAATCAGATTGGCATTAGGAGAAATGTTAAAAGGATTCCTTCAGGCAGAAAAAAATGATTTCAGATAAAAATCTGGGGCTACATGAAAAAATGAAGAGCCCCAGAAATGGTAACAACAACAACACACACACACACACACACACACACACACACACAATTTTTTCTTATATTTTAAATTTCCTTAAAATATAATTGGCTGTTTAAATCAAAAATAATAATACTCAAAAAGCCTGTTCTGTGGAAATCATTATCCCCATTCTAGAGATGAGAAAACTAAGTCTTATGTAACTGAAGAACTTACCCAAGGTCCCAGGAATGCCTGACAACAAAGCCTTACCTCTTCCATGGAGGGTATATATTGCTCTACCTGTGAAATGGGTTCATTTTTCTCCCATTTACCAACAACACATTCAGAAATTTGGAGAGGCTTAAAAAGGTGTTTAGTTGATTGGAATGGATCTGAATAAAATGAGCATTTTCTTACACGGCAGAAGTTTGAAGCCAACGGATTTCAAATCTATCTTGGCCCAATTTCCTCTCCTCCTTTATTTCTGTATGAATAGCACATTTCTAGTGGTTCATTTTACGCCTCCTGACATTGTTCGCTCCTTTCGTTCCTAGAGCAGAACTTCTCTAGCTGCACTCCGTGAGAGATTAATGCATCTATTAAGAGTGTTCTGTGGTAGAATGTAGTGGGAACAGTAAATTAAGCAGGTTTATTTCCTATAGGACACCAGAGAATCTGAACTATGTTAGCATGTATTATCAATCTGTAGGAGGAGAGTAAATATATAGTATTTCCCATACTAAGTTTACCTCTGGAAAGTTATTTGTGTAACTCTTTTTAATAGAGCATAACTTAAATACTCTCTATTGGCAATCAAGATTTCAGACATGAGGTCTACAACTGTTGAATCGTTAGACTGTACACCAGAAACTAATATAACACTGCATGTTAACTTTACTGGAATTAAAATAAAACAACTTAATAAAAAGTAAAAACAAAAATAAGTGCACATGGATTGTACCTGAATAAAAAAAAATTTTTTTTTAAGATTTTATTTACTTATTTGACAGACAGAGATCACAAGCAGGCAGAGAGGCAGACAGAGAGAGAGGGGGAAGCAGGTTCCCTGGTGAGCAGAGAGCCCGATGTGGGGCTCGATCCCAGGACCCCAAGATCATGACCAGAGCAGAAGGCAGAGGCTTCAACCCACTGAGCCACCCAGGTGCCCCTGTACCTGAAAAAAAATTTTTTTAAAAAGATTTCAGGTAGTCAGAGAAGGATACAATTGTTAGGATTTATGTACTCTTAGCATTTCTGCTGGACTTTGGAAAATGCATGTATGCGACTGAATGAGGTCACTAGGAACAAGAATGCTCAAATCTACTGGTGCCTTTTTCAGCATTAGTAAGTAAATGTTGTATGTTAAAACGTGAGGAGTGCCCAAAAGAAGATATTGGTACCACAGGAGACTCCCGGAAGCAAAACATTTCTAAATTGGGTGTAAAGGTTGTATTTGCCAACTTGCCTCGTTTGTCCTTTCTGCTAACACCCTTATTGATTATTATGGGATGCAAGTTGTTATGGTGATGAGAGGAGTGCTGGGTTGATGGAGATGGGGAAGATGGTGCAGAGAGGCTAGCCTGTTTCTCAAAGGTTTACGTGCATACTTCTCAAACATTAATGTGCCTGTGAATCCCCGGGAATCTTGCCAATATTCAGATTCAGATTTACTAGGTCTGGGGGGAGGGTCTAAGATCGTGCATTTCTAAAAGGCCCCCAGGTGATGTTGACACTCTGGTCAATGGGCCACATTCTGACTGTGACTACCCTGTGTGCATTTGGGACAATATATATATAGTCTTTTGAACTAGGCTTGATGCTACTAGTAGACTATGTGCAGTCGCGTCTCATGGGATGCTGCAGGAAGATTGTTTTTTCATCTGTACAACCCAACCCCAAGAAGCAAGAAGATCCCAACAACCAACAGGCTGTTCTCCCAACTAGTAAAACAGCAAAAAAGTCCAAACTCTTTACCTTTGCTTTCCAGGCCATCTATAAATTGCCTCTGCCTACCTTATGTTCCTTTCTGCCATCATAGTCACTCACAGAATGCACTCTTGACACAGCAAGGACTTGCTTTTGTGGGGGGGTGGGGAGATTGTATTCTCCATCCTCTTTGTCCTCACCAAAGCTGTTCCTTCTCCCTGCAAGCTCTTTGACTGGCACTGAGATGTCCATCCCAGATTTCCCATTCAACAAAACCCAGTTAGTACAGGCTCTACATTCCCTAGGAAGCCTGACAAGTACCCCATCCACAATGAACGGTGCTTTCCTCCTTTGCACATCAGGCATGCATATATGAATTTGCCCATCCCGGAGTGTACTCGGTGTTAGAACCATGCCCATTACATGATTTTCCCCTGTTACGTGTTGAGCTCTTGGAGATAAGAAGCTTTGTCTTATCTATTTTTAAGCCCTTGTCCCTATAGTATTTAATATAGAAATGTACCATAATAAACACTTGTTTAATTGTTAATTAGGAGCGAAATGTGTAAGGCAGTCTCTAGAGAAGAATTTGCCATCTTATTTTGAAAACAAGATATAAGAAACCTTTTGGGAAAAGAAACAAGACTGCAAATAGAAATAGCTATCATATACTGAGAGATCCGTAAATACCAGGCACTGTACTAAGCATGTTTCACAAACTGTCATTAATTCCTCACACAAACTCAATGGTAATAGAAGTTACCTCCGTTTAAAGAAAAGCAAAATGACTTAGGAAGACAATGACTTGTCCAAAGTCACTGGTTCTGAAATGAGGATACACATTAATACTTTCTGGGGAGTTGTAAGAAATACTGATGCCTGGGTCGCACCCCCCAAAAGTTGTGGTCTGGGGTGAGGCTAGGGTATCAGAAATTTTAAGTGACCCAAGATTCTAACATGCAGCCTGTATTAGGAGCCCTGGCTGAAGACATCCAACAAAGTGTACAGCTGGGTCTGTGTGACTCATGGTCTGGGCTTTACCCTTGAGTTTTATTGCCTTTAGCAAAGGTAGGAGTATTTTATTTTATTTTATATTTTAAATTTTTATTTATTTTATTTTCTAAAAAGATTTTATTTATTTATTTGACAGACAAAGATCACAAGTAGGCAGAGAGGCAGGCAGAGAGAGAGAGGGGGAAGCAGGCTCCCCGCCAAGCAGAGAGCCCAATGTGGGACTCGATCCCAGGACTCTGGGATCATGACCTGAGCCAAAGGCAGAGGCTTTAAGCCACTGAGCCACCCAGGCGCCCCTATTTTAATTTTTTAAAGGTAGGAGCATTTTAGAGAAAGATGGGCTAGAGTAGGCTGGCAGAGTTGGAGATGGTAGAGGGATCTAATTTTGACCACAATTTAGATCTCGAGTTGGCCTATAATTATTACAAGGAAAAGGCAGGTTCTCAGGGCTTTGAGAGCAGTTTTGCCTTCTGAACTGAATTTAGTCTGCAGGTCCTCACTATTTGATTAAGGCTGTCTAGGTAATCTCTTTTGTTGCAAGCATACAGCAAAATAGCCCATGAGACATAACCACTGTCATACAAGAAATGAAGCACAAAGTCTCTAACTGACTGAATAACCTATTTTTTTTTCATTTTCCATCAGTTGCCTATGACCTATTTTATCTCCTAATTACATGGCATGCTCATCAAAAGCGTTCCAAAATTCTGCATGGAGACATTCCCTCCTGCAGAAGAGATGTCTGGCCCGGGCTAATCCTCAACTCAGATAAACAGCGGAGCTAATGGAGGGTCAGGAAGGGTGCACAGAGCTTTAGCTTCTCCCAGCCGTGCAAGGCAAGGAATAAATGTCCTCAGTGTCTGCATGGAGGCAGGAATCCTCTCTTTCTCCACAAAGGCTAGGGGAAGCAGAATAAAGGCTTAGTAACCACCCTCTATTTCGAAGCAGAGGGGAACGAATTGGGGGGAACTTGCTCATAAGATTAAAGCCATGTTGTTGGAGAAATCCTCTGCAAAGGAGGGGAAGAAGGGAAGAATGCCAGGTAACAGGGACAGAGGAGTAACCTGCCCCAAGATGGACTAGAGGCATTGCTGGGATGGGTGGAAAGGAGCCAAAGTCGTAACTGATGGAGTGCATCCATTCCCTCATTAAGTCAATAAATATAAGCTGGGAACACACTCTGGGTGAGGTGCCAGATGTGATAAATAAAACCTCATAGAGAGAGGGAGTGAGGAGAAATAACTAAGTACTGCTGGTTAGTGTGCTGAACGGTATCTCCAAATAATCATGTCTCCCCAGAGCCTTGGAATGTTTGGAAAGAGGGTCTTTGCAGATAGAATGATTTAAGCTGAGGTCATACTGAATTAGGGTGGGCCCTAAACCCAATAACTGGTATCTTTATAGGAAAAGAAGAGACAAAGAGACACAGAAAAGAACACCGAGTACAACGCAGAATGCCACGCCTACATGCTAAGGAACACCCAGGGTTTCAAATAACCATCAGAAGCTCCCTCAGAGGTTCCAGAAGGAAGAAACCCTGCTGACACCTTGGTTTCAGACTTCTAACCTCCTGAACTGTGACACTATAAACATTTGTTATTTTAAGCCACCCAGTTGTGGTGATTTGCTGCTGTGGCGGTCCTGGAAACTAATGGAGTGGGGTCAAGGGTCTGCACACTATACTCAGATTTCAAAGCAAACGCATCCTTTATATTTCCTGAATTAACCTGAGAATCCTCACAAATATTCATTCTGAGAAGTAATGGGGGAAAACCCAAATTTCATTTAATTAAGGTAACTTCAGTCTGATGCAAGGCTTCCAATAACCTCTTAAGGTAAGCCAGCTTCTTCCCAGTGTTTCCAATTTGCTGTCCCTTCTCCTTATACTTGCTTTTCATTGGGTACTGGACCGGGATCAGGGGTCAGGTTGGGGATCAGGTGGCAGGGAAGGGAGAGGCCTCCGATCTACCCACTCAGGCCCGTCCACTGAATCCAAGCTCCTCTGGTCTCCATGGCGATGTCCCTTGCTGCTTGGTTTTTGGGCACCCTGCTTGGTAGTGGACAGTGAAGAAGCCAGTAGCTACTTAACCTGAAGTCTGTGTTCTCCCAACCCAGATGGGCCCTGTGATAAGTCTATCCCTGCTTCTTCTCAAGATGCTCATTCCCCTGAGGGAGACCACTCTCTATCAGCTCCAAGGTCCAGTGGCCTATCATGCAGCACCCCACCAGAGATTACTTTGCCTCTGGAGCAGCAACCCCTGAGGTAAGCTTCCTAGTCATTCTCAGACTTAACATCTGGATCCCTCTGTAATCCAGAAGGAATTCTGGCTTTTCCCAGTCCCTACAAGAGCCAAGGGAGGTTTAAGACGCTGTCTCAGACTCCTGCCCTAACCACAGCATGCCCGTGATTTGGTCCTGAAGTAGCCACCCATATTAACATGGGGATATCATACAAATCCTACCCCTCTCAGACCCCAAATAGGGAGCAGGAAAAGAAAAACCCTCTTTAGTTTTCCGCTGTCTTGCTGGTTTCCTCTCCCTGCACTTTAGCCCAGAGAGGTTGATAAAGATATGTTTAACCACCTGCCCTCACTGGGTTGCTACCTTGTTCCTTCCTGCACCATCCGAAACAGCAGGAATGGCCCTTCAGCTTTCTTCCTCTCTTAAAATGATGCTTCCCGTTCTACACACTTCTCTTTCCCAAGGTTGCATCTTTCTTCCCTTATGCCCTAAAGCTCTGGTAGCAAGAACACGATTGAACACACAAAAAGGGAAAAAAATATCTTTAAGTTTTTCAAAATATTACCCTTATTAGGGCACCTGGGGGGTGCAGTTGGTTAAGCATATGACACTTGGTTTCGGCTCAGGTCATGATCTCAAGGTCATGAGATCGACCTCTGCATCAGGCTCTCTGCTGGGCATGGAGTCTGCTTAGGATTCTCTCTCCCCTTTTCCCTCTATTCCCCCACATCATCCCTAAAAAATATATATTACTCCTATTAGATGCATAAGCCAAGATGTAAGTAGAACATTTGATGGGTATTAAGAACAAAATAAATGGAGTATAAGTGGAAGAAAATAATCAAAGATTTCTTAAAATAATCCATTTATGACCTAGTAAACCCTTTAAAGTGTTTAAAAAATTATTGTAGTTGGAGCATTAATTGTAGCATTGTTATGGGTAATTCCACTATTAACTGGTAACAGCAGAGATATCAGATGATAGAGAAGCATGTCCACAACCCAGCTGGTGATGGGCATAGGGCCTGACTGGCGTTGACTTCAAGCAGTATTTCCAAATACAGATGTCACTGCCAAAATCCACACCATGTCTTCAAAATTTGCACCAAGTACCAAGTCTTCCTAAGTCTTCCCATGGTTACCTTGAAAGGTAACCATAGTTGTCTTTGTTTCTATGAGCTACAACACCCAACCACACACTCACTGCCCCCCCCCCACCCACAATGTTGCAGCCTGAGGAATAGTAATGGTGTGTCTCAGTCACTGACATGCCATCCAGGAAGATCCCAAATTTCAGGGCCTTGTGAGCCAGGGCAATGTTCGTATCTATAAGCACTGGAAGCACCTAGGAGGCCAGGGTGATCCTGGTGGCAGACATTAACACAGGGTCAACTTTGACAAATACCACCCAGGTTACTTTGACAAGATTAGTATGAGGCATTACCACTTAAAGAGGAACCAGAACCTCTGCCCAGCTGTCAACCTCAATAAATTATGGACCTTGATAAGTGAGCAGACATCAATAAATGCTACCAAGAATGTGACTGGAGATGCCCCCATCCTTGATGCGGTACAATACAACCACTCAAATGTTCTGGGGAAGAGAAACCTACTAAAGGCACCTGCTATGATGAAAGCCAAATTCTTCAGCAGAAGAGCCAAGGAAAATATTAAGGGTAAGGAGATAGATAGGCTATGTGTCCCGGTTTGAAGTCATGTGGAGTTCTTTAAATGCTAAAAACAGCATTAAGAAATATGAACAGTGCACAAAATTAGATCTCATTCAATGTCCTCTGTCACCTCCATCTGGGAAGGGCAACTCTGGATATGCACTGTCCTGGAGTTCTCAGCGCTGGCTCTTATGAGCTCCACTGAAATGAAGCTGGGATTTTGCTAACTACTGATGTCTCATCAGTCAAGAGCATCTTTCAGGATGGGTATGATCATTCTGCACAAACTGTTTCTTATCTCATAGTTAGGGGCTGGAAACCTCTGGCATCTTTCTTGGCTTTTCTCTACCGGCATAGCACATGTGATTTCTTCCTCCAGCTTCTCCCCGACCTGTCAAACTGATAAAATCCTCTATCTTCTTCAAAATCATTGACATATTCTCTTCCACAAAGTTTTCCCTGATCCTTCCTAGGAAAATTAGTTGTTCTGTTCTCTTCAAATCCCCCATACCTTGTATGTGTTACCCTTAGTGCACGCGATATCCTGTATTACATGAATTTATTTGCATGATTGCCTTCATTTGCGTTTTCAAGGGAGCAAATTATTTCCTAGTCAACTCTCTTGGTTTAGGTTAGTGGTTTTCCACCCTCACTTCACATTGAAGTCACCTGGGGAGCTTTAAAAAAATACAGATGCCTAGAAGAATCCCCAGAGTTTCTGGTTTAATTAGTCTGGGTTTTGGCATTGGATTGTATTATTTTTTTATTAGGTTGTTTCTGAATGCCAAGGATAATTCTAATACACAACCAAGGTTGAGAACTACCATCTTTGTGCCCGGCGTAGGGCTTGTTATATGATTTTGTATGCCATTTAACTGTTTCATGTTCCTTATGTTTAATGCTCTTAACCTTTAGTAAATTTCCCCCTACAATGTTGTTAGGATGAGTCACCAAAATATCACTTCTTGAAGTGGAAGGCTCTATCCATCAGGGCTCTCCTCCTAGGGCAGCTCATAAAAAAAAATCCTTCAAGAAATAACTCCCTATGAAGGAGGGAGGTTGGCTGTTGACTTTATTATTTTTGTATGAATCCCACACATACCCTGGGAGATACTCTATGGCCTTGAAAGAGACATCTGAAACAACGAACCCAACAAACCCAACTCCCCTAATGTTTGAAGCCCCCAGACTCTCTCCTCATCCAGCCTTGGAATCAAAAAACTGCTCAAAATCCTTTTTAATAATTCCATATAAGATGAGGGTACTGTAACTATAGATGGCTGCATGGGCACCGTGTGACACTTCTCCTTTCTTTTTTTCTTTCTTTCCTGTTTTGACAAGATGGAGATTTCCCATTGTGATGCCCAGATGCAAAGCCAGAAAGAGATTTTGGCATCAGGTAGATGATGGTAGGAGCTGGGAGGCTCTTGGGAGACCTTTGGCGTATTTCTGAGGTTATACAGAATGCAAAGAACCTTGAACAGCTTTTATCCTAATGACATGTTCAGAGCTTTCCCCATTGGCCCCTCCCTCAGCCATTTGATCATCTGAAGACAAATTGGAGATGCTCTGTTATTAATGATGTTGACCCCATTTGCTTCCTGGACCATTAATGAGGAGACTTACTCCCCTCCCTTGTACCTAGCTTGACCTGGAGGTTAGCCATCTTTCTATATGGTGCTGATTTATACGTATTCTAATATGCAGGCAAGGGTTGGACTTAATGAAAGAAGACACATTTTTATTCTTCCTCTTATTATTTTGAAAGCCATATTAACTTGGGCTAGACTGACCTTAGGAGAGCTGCAGAGAGTCCTGCCTCTGTGGGGCAAAGCCAGCCCTTGCCTGAAAATGTCTTCTCTGATGCTGATAACCCATCATTCAAAATGGATTCTTCGAGATTTGGGGCAGTGAGTGAAGTGCCAGGCAACTGTCCCATTCCCATTGGTGATAATACCAAGCTACAAGAGTCAGGGTAGAGTCTAAGAAGCAGGGTGTGTTTGACGCAATTCATCATCTGGCGCATCAGAGGTGAGACAGAAGAGATCAGAGCTGGCATGAGCTCAAAGAGGTGGGCATCGAGCGTTCTTACTGAGAATGGAAGGGACTTGCCATTTTAAGGAGGAAAGACTTAAAGAGGCAATAGGGGGGTATTAACAATAATTACAGCTAGTGTAGGGCAAGCATTTTCTTTGGGCCTGGCACTGTTCTAAGAGTTTGATATGCATTGTTCAATTTGATCCTCATAAAATGCTAAGAGGAAAGTTCTACTATTATTGTCACTCTTATCTGACAGATGGGGAAACTAAGGTTCAGGAAAGTGAGGAATTTGCCTACAGTCACAGTGTCAAGAAATGGTGATGCTAACATGTGTTCCCCCAAAAGGCACTGTTGACCATTAAGCTATACTGCCTCATTAACAGGGAACTAGACAGGCAGGAGGGTTGGAATCTCAGCAGCCAGGGGGCAGTTTGAAGTCCTGAGTGCTAAGAGGGACGAGGCAGGGTGTACCAAACAAAAGCCCCACATGTTTGCCTCAGGATGCCCTGGTATCTTGGGCTAGACTCCACCACCAACATTGACAATTTCATATCCATTTCAGGTTCCATTAAAAGGGCCATAGGCAACCCGGAGAAGATCCCTACACATTAGCTACTCATCTCTGGACATTGGCAAATGGAACTCACGCTACTCAGTCTACCAGAGCCCAAAGTAAGCCAGTTTTAAGACTACTTTTGCTTCCTCAAGTAGACCTCCATTGGCCACCCACAATGCTAATCAGGCCAACATCAATTAGTTGGGTGTAGGGTTTCTCAATCTGAGCACTACTGACAATTTGGAATAGATAATGCCTCATTGTGGGGGGCTGTCCTCTGCATTACGGGATGGATAGCAGCTTCCTGGCCTCTACTCACTAGATGCCCATCCTCTGCCCCAGTTGGGATGACCAAAGCTATCTCCAGACACTGCTAAATGTCTCCTGGAGGACAGAGTTACCCCCGGACGTGTACCAGAATCATCCTATGAGCTTCACATTTCTGGGCACCATTTCCAGAGTTTCTGGCTCAGGGGTTCTAGAAGGGGTCTAGGAATTTGCATTTCTAACAAGTTCCAGGTGCTGCCCCAAGAACCACCCTTACAGAACCACTGAATCAGTCCATTCTATTACATATGCAGAGCCATTTCTGTCACTAATCTTGAAAAGGTTCAATGGAAATACTGTGGATGACCCTGAAAAGCCCTTCCTCACCTGCTAAGGAAACAAAGACTCTGGCTTAAATATTGACTCTGTAGAAGAGTTGGGTAGTGGAAAGAAGCCTGTTTAGAAAAAAAAAAAAAAAAAAACGGGTTGAATTATGTAAACTCTCAAAGTCCCCAAATTTCTTGCCTATAAAATGAAACTCAGAACAAATGGCAACCTACTTACTCTAGACTGTTTTTGGTGACCCCATGAAGTAAGTGTTCCCCAAACTCTGCTCATCCCCAAAAAACAACACAATTTCTTACCTATCTAACCCACCACCTGCAATTAATAATTCTCTTTAAATCAAATCCCTAAAACGGGAAGACAAAAACTCTTAATTGCCTACTTTATCATATGAAGGAGTATTGTGAAATCACATTTACCTAATATACATTAAGAGAACTATTAAAAATCTCCCTGTATGACTTTAAACACATCTTATATACCGCCTCTGGTTTATGTTATCACACTCTGGGAGCCCTGAGATATTCGTGACGGAGGTTTATAGGTTGCAAAGTGTACAGATTCAAGGTGATGTTATCCACTTGGTCTAGGCGGGGAGGTTGTGGCAACTCTCCCGAAAGTGAGCAGATTAAGAGACCACGGTGGCCTCCCCTGGTGTCAGCTAAAGCAGCAAGTGTTATGTTCTCCTTCCGTTCTTGAAGTTTGGCTGTACATCAGGAATGGCCTCTTGAAACTGTTATCCCATCACCTTAGGTCTTGAGAGCTCTTCCTAATAGGCTATAACACCATTTCAACAGGAGATGGTGAATTACGAGGGCAGAGTAAATTGGAGCCAGTAGGAGTGTACTTGACACTAACAAGATCCACCTGAGTTTCAGTTCTTTCTCTTGTAATTATCAGAAACAGGTCTTACTCCGAAAGAGGCCGATCAGTGGAATCAGCACCGCAACTCCTGGAGAGGACATGACTTCAGACAGAACCTTGCCAGTGTCTGCCTGTGGCAAACTACGCCTTCCCTTCCTGACTGTGATCACGAGGCTTGCTGGTCTTGGTGTCTTCTTGCCATCGGCTCAGGTCCCCAGGCAATTGCTTCTTAGGTTAAATCAGTGGCTCTCCCTTCTGTGTATGTTACCTTGGAATTACGTTGGAAGGTTTTTGAAAAATGGATGCACGGCCCCACCCCAGACCAGCTGAGTTAGAGTCCTTGAAAGTGGGATCTATGCATCGGGATTTCAAGAGCAAAAGTAGTGGAGATAAATTCTGTGTTTAAAAAAAAAAAAATCTGTATGCACATCCCTGGTTAAGAACACGGTATTAAATGAGGGAGAAAAAAATCCGCAAATACTTTGAGTCTCCCTGTAACCAAAGGAGCTCTGCCTTAGAGATAAGCGTGAACCAATTTCAGTTCCAAGAACTCCATGCCCTTTTACTCATGTCCTCCTGGGTGCAGACGCCGACGTTTTCTCCTTTCCAAATGGCAACTCAATCTGGATTTCACCTCGAGACTCCAAGAAGGGAATAAATTACCACTGGTTGGTGACCAACCATATAACCTGCTACATTTGGAAAGCATATACTTCAGTAGGCACTGTTCTATATGCTTTACATGTAATTCACTTGATCTTCTTAATGACTATTACAATATTTCTTGTAAAAGACAATTATCAGGTTGTCTATCCAGCACAACTACAACTTCTTGCCCGTGAAGTTCCAAGAGGGGCCACCATTTTGGTACAACTTTACTCCCAGCCTTCGGGCACAGACAAACAGTCCAAGGTTGAATATGAAACATAGCCTTACCAAGTAATCCCTTCCCCGAAAGCATACAGTCTGGAGGAGGATGAGATGGGGAGAGAGAGAGAAGGGGAAAAAAATGGTCTTCTGCATGAATAATTCAGTCACATGTAACCGAGAGGTTCCAGCAGTCTCTGTGTGTGTGTGTGTGTGTGTGTGTGTGTGTGTGTGTGTGTGTGTTAAAATGAAGGAAACTGTTATCCAGTGAATAAGACGAATGTAGCAGACACTTCTATAAGCTCATATAATGGAGGGAGAGTCTACACGGCACTCAAGACCTGATTATTTCCATTTTCTCCTGAGATTCAGGCTTGCTCTTAGGCTCTGTGATACATCAGTATCCTTAAAATTACTTCCTTTTGCTTCTGCTAGTCTGAGTGGGTTTCTGTTACCTGCAACCAAAATAAATTAATATGACTATGCACAGGATATAGAAGAAAGGTGTGACGAAGTACAGGGCTTTGGCAGATGCCCCCAAAGGAATTTACAATCCAGGAAGGACAATAGAAAAATGCAAGATCTAGAGTCAGACAAAGGTCAGCTCAGACCCTCACTCCCTTGTGTTATCTCGGGTAGTTCGTTTGCCTCTGCAAACTACTTTTTTCACCTCTACAAAGGATACCCCTATTTCATGTGGATGTGGTTAAAATTAAATACTGGTATACTGCCTGGCATTTTATTGGTACCTCAACTAACTAGAATACCTTTCCCTGTCTTAAAACTAAAAGGGATCTTAAGAGAATAAAGAGGGAGAAATTTCTGAGGGCCTGCCACCCAAGATGCGAATGTGACCTGGGCTTCAAGGGATCACCATCTCCTCACCTCTCTCCTTGCGTACAGCTAAGGGAGAAGAGGAGGCAAGCCATCACAAAACCCAAGGAAGCCATTCCCACACTCCTGGCCCCATGCATCATGGAGGACATCAGAGTAGCCAATTAAGATGTTTTATCCTAAAAGTTTGCAGTGAAGTGGGTGGAAAGAAGAGGTCACAGAGCTCAGAGTGCAAAAATGGAAAGAAACTCACTGGGGCATATACTTGGAAAGTGACTTATTCTAAAATAAAAATTAGAAAAAACTGGGTCGTTGGACTGAAATTCATCAGGATCCTCATTAAAAGTTTGGTTTGTCTTCATATAAATCCCAAATAACAGAGGAATGTGAGAATGGTATTTGGTTATTTTGGGGTCATAGGAAAATTTGGACTTTGGAGCCAAACAGACATGGATTCATTTTTTTGGCTTTTTCACTCAGATTATAGCAAGCTGCATTTCTTGCTTTGACCTCAGTTTTCTACGCCCCCATTAAATGGAACTAAAAATGCCCAGTTCACTGTGTTGGCTAGAGGAATTCAAGAAGATTCTTTTAAAGCATCTCTATATACAGACCCAATAAAAATTGTCACACCTCCTCTCCACACCCCATAAAACTTTAGTGTGGCCCTAAAGCACGTGTATTTTAGGGTCACACAAAATTGGGTTCAAGTTCCACCTTTTCTGAAGATTTCTTTATTTGACAGACAGAGAGAGAGAGAGAGTGAGGGGGGGGAGTGCAGAGGGAGAGACACTTCAAGCAGACTCCCTGCTGAGCGCAAAGCCTGATGTGGGGCTCGAGCCAACGAAGCATGAGATCATGACCTAAGTTAAAACCAAGAGTTGGATGTCTAACCAACTCAGCCACCCACATACCCCCAAGTTCCACTTTTGATTTGATGACCATGTGACATTACTTAATCTTTCAGACCCTCAGCTCCTTTTTCTATTCAAAAGGAATAATAATACCTACCTATAGGAGACCCTAATTTTGCCCCCTGGATCCATTTCCCTTTCTTTCTTCCTCACAGAACATGGTTTTCTTCAGAGAGCATGATATCTCCATGCTTCTCAAAGGCTGTGGCACCCATGGCATGAAGGATGACCTGATTGTGCTGTACAAAATCCTCTTCTCCTGATTGATTCCAAATAGGCATGTGACAAAACCTGGTTCAGGGAGACGAGAGCAGATCACTGGAGACTTCTGGAAAAAAGTGACCTCCTTCCAGAAAAGTCTCCTCCTTCAAAGAAGAGTCTCTTCTTCTTCCATTCCTGGCTGTTGTCTGGTCTAGACGTGATGACTATAACTACTTCAACCATCTTGTGAACAGCCAATGGGTGAAGTTAACACCAAGGGAAGCACAGAAGAAAGATAGAAAAGAGCCCAATCCTTGTATCATTGTTGATTCTCTGAATCAACCCATGTCGAAGCCCGCCATTCCTCTGAGTTTCCCGTTAGAGGCAGTAGTAAATGACCTAGCCTTAAAGCCTGCTACAAGTGCAATTTGTTACTTGTATCTAAAAGCATCCTAAAGTATGAGAGTTAACTAAGGTATGCCATGTTAAATCACTTATCACAGTCAACCCTGGTATCCCAGTAAGGGCAGAACAAGAGAATACCTCTTATTGATGCCCCAATCGGCATTATCATCATCACTAGCTAATAATAATAATAAATAATAGTTTACACTTCCTATGTGCCAGACACTTTTTTAACTGCTTAAAACATACTTAAATCATTTAATCCTCATGACCACACTCTGAGATAGTTGTCATAATTATCCCAATGTTGTGGGTGGCAAAAATGAGTTTCAGAGAGATTAAGTGAGATCCCTAAGGTCACACAGATGGTAGATGAGAGAAGCAATATTTTCACCTAGGCTGCCAAGCACTGGAGTCCACGATAGAGCAGAGGGGATGACCACATGGAAATCTGCTGTGACCTCCTGATTGGGGATCCCTTCTTTCCAGCTTCTAATAGAAGTCAAGGCAGGTGAACAGGGTCCCTGGAGAGAGACCATCATGAAGTGGAGAAGGGGCAGATTCTGGAGTCAGAGATGTATGTGTGACCTCAAGTAGTACCCCACTGTGACTCAGTTGTTGCCCTGTCAAAAGGGCAGGCAGGAAACCCCACTCTGTAGGACTGCAGAGAGGACTAAAGAAAATGCCTCATGTTCAGTGTACAACTCAGAACCTAAACAAGAGCTATTAGAGATGAACTATCACAGTGTTTGAGCATCTGCCTACCTTCCTCCTATTTACCGGTTGTCTGCTTTGTCTCGTTTAATGATGACATGGAGAGGAAGAAAGACTTAAGGAGACTGTCTGAATGCCAACCAAGTCGGCAGTTTCCACTTTAATTTAAATCCCTTTCTCTGCTCGCCCCACTAAGGAGTCTGATGATAATTCCCTTCCAGGGTTACATTTCATAACCTAGGCCAATTTGACTCATTTTCTCCGTCAGCACCAAGAGAATGAAAACCAGCTGTCATTACCAACTTGTCCATGCTCTAAATAGAATGTGGGAGGGAGGAGAAGTCAGGGGTGAGTTCCCTGGACAGGTCATTAACCCTGAGGACAACGTTCAAGGATTCTCAGCCAAACTCAACCCCACACAAGGCTGCAAATGCCAGGAACCTTCTGACTAACCTCAGGGGGTGACCTCAGAGGAAGCAAGTCACATGGCCAGGGCAGAAGAGGTAACAAAACAGAACAGAGCACGATGTTCAGATTCACAAATGATGCCAAGCGAGAGCACAGGTTCCAGAATCAGGCAGAAGTGGGCTCGAATTCAAGCTGCCCTATGGCCTTGGGCAAGTTGCCGAATCTCACTGAGCCTCAGTTTTCTTCAATGTAATAGACCGATGCTATATACATGTGCTAACCAAAATCCGACTATCCTCTGAGATTGATGACTTTTTTCTTACATGCCAAAGGGTGCTTCGATGGCTGCTTCCTGGACATTTGTTCTTCTTCCTGCTTCTGAAATTTCAGCTCCTTTGACGTCAACACCAAGCAGCACAGCCCCTTCTTTTCCATCTTCTGCTGACCTCATAGTTACTCTCATTCAAGGAAGATTCTAGCACCTGCATCACTGTCCTCCTGTCCACCATTATTCCTGCCATCCTCCCTTGTGACTCCAGCACCCACTCAAAACACCCATCCGATTATCCATCTCAGGACCTAGTTTCTCAGGTCCTAGACCACCCTACCTCCATAAATCTGCTCTTCCTTACCTCAGCCCCCTACCTGCATGGACGCACCCTAGAACTTGGAGTGCACCAGATCTAAGATCTCAAACTTCAGGAATATGTTCTCTGAATGCACCTTCTTATCGTGCCAGCTCACCCCTCATGGACCCCTCTAATTCAATAATGCTCCACCATCAAGGCCTCTAAGCCATGGTCCCACATCACCACTTCATTACTGATGATCTCTTTTCCATTCTCACTTTGTTGTTCACACAGTGTATGTGCATGACCAAGTGCTAAATCATGTCACTGAGGACACCCTTAACTCTTTTACCTCCTCTGCCCTATCTTTTGTTTCCTTAGCCAAGCCAAGCCCAGGTTAAACCCAATACCTCACCTCTTCTGTGACTGTAGCCCAACAGCTCAACATGGCTGGAGAAACACACACCCAGCTAGCTGACCTCGCTGTACTCTTAAGGCCAAGGTCCTATGACAAAATCTTGCTGTGTTGCCCTGAAAGGTTTGCCTTTCTATTTTTTCCAGGGTGATTATTTAACATCTTCTCACCCAACCTTCAATGCATCTTCTCCAATCCTTAGAAAATGGATGACCTTTCTCTTCTGCTGCTGACAAACCAGAAGCATTCTGAAGAACTTCATTGTACCACCCCGACCACCAAATTTACAAGCATCTGTACAGACTAATTCTGACTTCCCTGTTAGGCCAAACGGACAAGCCTTTCCCCTGCAAAGACTTGACTACTTCAGTTGCATCAATTCTCTCGATTCTCGGTTGATGGATCACTGCTATACAAGACTACAGACAAGCTATGGCAACTGTCGTTCCTAAGAACACTTCCCTCAACACCACAACTTCCAGCTCCCATGCCATTTCTCTTTCCTGTTTATAGTAAACTATGCCACATTCTAGGCTTATTCTAACTATACCCATATGACTCTTCTCTACACCATTCCATTTACCAGTGTTGCCAATAACCTCCATGTTGCCAAAATTAAGTCCACATCTCTATCTATCTCTTACAAGAATCTCCAGCAATCGTTGACACATTTGGGCATTCTTCCTTCTTAAAATACTGTCTTTGCCTGAATCTGGAGATACTATCCTCCTGGTCCCTGAAAGCTCCTCTTTAGTCTCTTCTGCTGGATCTTCCTCATATACCAGCCTCTAAATGCTGATACGCTCCAAGGCTCAGTGTTTAAGCTCATCTTTCCTCTCCTCTCCTCTCTTTGCCACCTAACTCTTTCCCCTGGATGGCCACATTCATCCTTATTCTTTTATGTATCACTTGTACGTCAGTAATGCCAGAATTAATATTGCCAGTCAGTCTTTCCATAGCACTCTACACTTCACGCAACTCTCCAACTGCTGATTCAGAATCTTCATGTAGACATCTAATGAGCATATCAAATTCCTTAGGTCAAAAGCACAACTTTTGATGTCTCTAAGAAAACCTACCCCATATCCAAAATGTAAGCATAATCCAATCATTTATCATGATTATCATCTTAAGTCTTAGTATTAGGCAGGGGTCAACCAACCATGACCCTTGGGCCAAATCCAGCTTACCATTTGTTTTTGTAAATAAAGTTTTATTGGAAAACAGCTACCCTCATTATGTATATATTATCTACGGCTGTTTTCATGCTGTAATAGCAGAACTGAGTGGTTGTGACAGAAACTATTAAGTCCATAAAATCTAAAATTTTTACCATTTGGCCTGTTACAAAAAGTTTGCTGACTGCTGGCCTGAGCCACCTTTGTTTCAGGCCTATATGACTGCCGTGGCCTACTACTTGGTACTTTCTCTTCCCTTACTTTTCTCTTCTTCACCCAGAAGTCAGAATGATGTTTCGTTTTTTGTTTTTTGCTTTTTTTGAGAGACAGAAAGACTGCACAAAAGTAGGTGGGGGCAGAATTAGAGAGAGAGACTCTCAAGCAGGGTCCATGCCCAGTAAAGAGCCTGATGTGGGGCTCGATCTCATGACCCTGAGATTATGACGTGAGCTGAAATCAAGAGTCAGACACTTAACCAACTGAGCTACTCAGGCACCCCCAGAGTTCTGTTTTTAAAACACAAGTCATACTCTGTCACTTCTGTAATTAAAGAGCTCTCCATGTTCCATCATATTTATGATAAAAACCATACTCTTTGTCACGACTTACAATGCCTTCAATGATCTAGACCTTTCTCTCCAACCTTACTTCTTATGAGTTTCCTTTTCCTCACCACATGCCAGCCACAAAGCTAAAAAAAAGAAAAGAAAAAAAGCTAAGCACATTCACTTTGCAGGGTCTTTGCATTCATTTTGCTGTCTGCCTAAAGCATTTTTCGTCCACATACCCCTAGGGCTGCTTCTTTTCATTGTTCATTGTTCAATATCACCTCCTCCCATGTAAGACTGCCATTTCCCATTTGGCAGGGATTTTGTCTTTCTCGTTTACTTCTTCCATGTCTGTAGTGCCCAGCACAATGCAGACTCTCAATATTTAATTGTTATAGTAGATGAATGGGTGAGTCCTAACAGAGATATGCAGAAGCAAATATAGGAGCAGAAAACAAGGGCCCCTAGCCCATCAGAACAGCGAGGGGTAGTTTCAAACACCAGAAAAAAGGGGGCACACTAGAGGGAAAATGGAAACGGAAGCGAACATATACAAAGACAGGAACCATGAGAGAAGGGGGCACATTCAGGAGACCCACAGAAGTAGGCACATATACAGCATCCCGTAGACATAGATATAAACATAAATCAGGATCTGGTGGTGGAAACAGGCATAGGGCAGATGATAAAAGACCTTGAATGTCAAGCTAAGACATTTATATTTTTTCCTGAGGTCATTAAGAAGTTAATGAAGAAAAAGAAAAGAAGTTAATGAAGACTAAATTTAAAAAATGGCATGATCAGAAATGCTAGTGGGGTGCCTGGCTGGCTCAGATGGAAAAGCCTGCAATTCTTGATCTCGGGGTTGTGAATTTAAGCCCCATGTTGGATGCAAAGATTCCTTAAAAATACAAGCCTAGGGGCGCCTGGGTGGCTCAGTGGGTTTAGCTCCTGCATTCGGCTCAGGTCATGATCTCAGGGTCCTGGGATCAAGCCCCAAATCAGGCTCTCTGCTCGGCAGGGAGCCTGCTTCCCCCTCTCTCTGACTGCCTCTCTGTCTGTTTGTGATCTCTTTCTCTGTCCAATAAATAAATAAAATCTTCAAAAAAAAAAAAAAAGCCAGTATCCAACATTAGTGTTAACCGACTCCAAAATCCACATTCTCTCCCTTCTACTATAAAGCTTTTATAAATTGTCCCTCTGGATTTTCAGTATCAAGGGTATTAATCTGGTATCTGGTTCTAGAGACAGGCTTCAAAGGATTCATAATCTCTCATGCATCAAAGCCATTTCTGGAATTCCATAGTAAGGTAATTACCTAAAACCCTGGAAGAATTATATGCACAAAAGTGTTCATCGCAGTGGTGCCTGGGTGGCTCAGTGTGTTAAAGCCTCTGCCTTCGGCTCAGGTCATGATCCCAGGGTCCTGGGATCGAGCCCCGCATCAGGCTCTCTGCTTAGCAGGGAGCCTGCTTCCTCCTCTCTCTCTGCCTGCCTCTCTGCCTACTTGTGATCTCTCTCTCTGTGTTAAATAAATAAATAAAATCTTAAAAAAAAAAAAACAAAGTGTTCATCACAGCATTACTTACAACAGGAAAAAAAAAAACAGAATAAGCTAAATGTTTTATAGAATAAAATTGTTAAGAAAAATACAGGAGGATATCTACGCATGGTAATATGACGCCATCATTAAGATAATGTTTTTCTCAAGGGGCAGAAACATAGATCAGTGGTTATGAGGGACTAGGGGTGGGGACAGAGGCTGACTTAAAAGGTTTATGAGGGAATTTCTGGTGGCAGTGTGGCTGTTCTGGATCTTGATTATGGCAGTGGCACACATTTGTCAAAATTCAGAACGGGGCACTAAAGTGGGTGAATTTTACTGTAAGTTATACCTTAAAATCATGAAGAACAATTTAAACTTATATTTTTCATTATTTTGAATGCTGTGAAGAAATTATATATGAAGGATGAAATAATATCCAGTGACAGAGGAACTAGGTAGAGGAAACAATACTAGAAGGAACTACGTCAAAACACTAACTATAGGGGCGCCTGGGTGGCTCAGTGGGTTAAGCCTCTGCCTTTGGCCCAGGTCATGATTCCAGGGTCCTGGGATCGAGCCCCACGTCGGGCTCTCTGCTCAGTGGGGAGCCTGCTTCCTCCTCTCTCTCTCTGACTTCCTCTCTGCCTACTTGTCATCTCTGTCAAATAAATAAATAAAATCTTTAAAAAAACACACTACATAACCTATTGGTGGTAGAAGAGCAAATGTTTTCTACATTTTTTTCCCCTCTTTTCTTGGCATCATTCTCCTGATGAAACACATACAATTTGCTTTAAAATGTTAGATTATGGAAGTTTCTCTAAAGTTTCTTTCAATTGTCTTTGAGTTTAGGGTCCTTCAAAACACTATGCATGGCTTGGTATCAGTGATCACTGGAGAGAAAAACAGTTCCAAGCACCACGAACAGCTCCTAGGTATTCGCTGGTGCGGCTTTCTTCAGGGTTCAGAACGGGATGCAAAGATCTGCCCCCTCCAATTGCCCCACGACAGTTCCCCGGGTCAGGGGACACAGCTTTTCTCTCAGGAAGCTCAGCTGTCCTCTGTTAGCAAACACACAAACCCCACTCCCCGCCTCCCTCTTTAGGCTTTTGTGAACGAACACAAGATGCTCAAACTACTTGGTGACCACAAGAGAAAAATGGTGTTATTATCTAGACAGTTGAAGTAGACGATCTCTTCAAAACCATTTCATAAATCACATCTTAAGGCCTGTCAGAAAAAAACATATTGCAAACAATAACCATTGTGTCCTTTGGAAAATGGATTTTAACATTCCATCTAGTCCATCAGAACCTTTCCCCCGAATGCAATGTGTGTTTTTGCTTCCTCATCTAAATGGTTATGATGGCCTGAAGTGGTGGTGGGGGGACAACATCCTAATGAGGACAAGCAGAGAATCCAAGAAACAAGATGGAAAAGCTACAATAAATTATAGATTTTGATAAATTACCCCACACTGTTGAGTTTCAATTACAGAAACACACAGTTTACACAAGTAATTACCGAAGAAATTACCGCAGAAGCACATGCATTCATTGAATTATAAGGCCTCCATTCTCTCCTCTGATTGCCTCTTCAGTTCCAAGGATGGCAATCACAGCTTCACACAAAACTTTAATAACACAATCTTTTTTGGATTAAAAGATGCCATTGGATGTAAAAATGTGTACAGGGATGATAAGAAAAGGCTGTTGATTCATACTGTGAAAGAAATGGCATCAATGAGTTCATTGTAAAGCCGGAATTTTGACAGTTGGACGATGAGCACTCAAGGAGCGTGCTCTGAATGTGAGTTCTAATGCTCTCCGAGGAGGAGACCTCTCTTTGATGTCAGCTTGTGGGTCAGCAGAGAGGGTCCATCTCAGCAACCAGCACATGCTTGTCGATGTTGGGGTGTCAGGTAACATTTGAGCTGGGTGGACCCTTAAGGGTTTCAGCCCAACTTTCAACCCAATGCATATGACTTTTCCTTAATATCCAGCTATAAACACACAGACCTACATGGACACACAGATTAAACCCATTACAGAGACACTCTTAATGCCCCCTCTTTTTCCCTCAATCTTTCTTTTTGTTATTTTTAAAATCATCCTTATTGATGATGTAATTTATAGATAGTAATATACACCCATTGAAATGAAGTTTGAGGAGTTTGGATATACACACCTGAGTAATCATCATTTAATACAGAAATCATTCCAGAAGGTTTCTACATGACCCTCTCCCACCCAACCCCAGAAGTAATCACTTTCTGCTTTCTGTCAGTATCCTGTAGCTTTGCTTTCCCTAAATTTGCACGTGAATGAAATTATACGGGATGTCCTCTTTTGTGTCTGTCTTCTGTCCATATAACCCCTCTGAAAGTCATTGATGGTGATGCACGTTAACAGTCGTTTGGTCCTTTGTACCGCTGGGAGGATTCCATTATATGGAAGTATCACAGTTTACTTATGCATTCTCTGCGGATGGACACTTGGGTACCTCCCAGTTTGGGTCTTCAGGGACAGCATCTCCTTTCCATGGTTGTTAAGATCTGAACCACCATCTAATTTGACCAACATTGATTGAAAGGGGTACTGCTCAAGATTGAGTGGGGATGACTCCTGGGAACTCCTATCTGTGAGCGGATCAGTCATGGAGGAAGGGGGATGTACTCACAAAATAAAGATGAAGGGAAGAGTGGAGTTTTCAGGTGATGGGGTATAGTGGATTGAAAAAGGCCCCCCGCCGGAAACGGTCTTTTCAGATATAATCAAGATAAAGATTGAGATGAGATCTTAGTGGATTAGGATGGACCCGAAATCCAAAGAGTGGCCTTATAAGAAATATTAACCAAAAAAAAAAAAAAAAAAGGATTCAGACCTAAAGAAAAGGCCATATGGCCATGTGCTATCAAAGGCTGCCACATGCCAAGAAATGCCTGGGGCCACCAGAAGCTGGAAGAGTCGAAGAAGGAGCCTTCCCTAGAGCCATCAGAGGGAGCATGGCCTCACCAACATCTTGAACTTGGACTTCTAGCCTCCAGAACTATGAGGAATAGATTTCTTTTATTTTGAGCCACCAAATTTGTGGTCACTTGTTACAGCAGCAACAGGAAACTACTACTTGGGGTGACTGTCCAGGAACAGGGGATGAACCTTCACATTCTACTATGTACTCACCACAAAGCACCTGCAAGACAGACAGCATGATCCCCACGGCATATGTGGGAGTCTCAGAGAGGGTAGATGACTCACCTAAGATCACAGACCTCTGAATTGGCAAAGCAGGAATTTGAGCTCAGGCAGTCTTTCTACCACCTCTGAGCCTAAATTGAGATACTTATTCACAAGGAATAAGGATGCTTGTCCCTATTCCACGCAGAATGATCTGTCCTTCCCACCCCACCAAAGACAGCAAAATGTACAGGAGTGTCGCTCAGGCATGCAGGGAGTATAAGTTAACTTATTTAAGTCAAAATAAGCAAGGGAACCAAAACGGGGATTTCGCTGGCTGACATAATGAAAATTCAAGGAGCAGTCCAGCTGTAGGTCTGGTGGATCTGAAGTTCAAGTGACATCATCAGGACTGTCTTCTGTCTCCTCGTCCCATGCTTCCCCTGCATTGGCTTTGGTGTCAGGCAGATTCTGCTAAGCAATGACCCCTAGCAGTAGGGGGTTTGTGCCTTATGAGCTTAGTAGTCCCAACGGCGATTTGAACCTCGGTTTATCTGATTCCACAGTGTCTCTATCATGTCACTGTAGCATCCTGACTTCAACATTTTTGCCCATTCATTTATTCTTTAAATATGTATTGAGTGTCTACTCTGTGCCAGGTGCTTTGCAAGTTGCTGGGAATACCACAGGTCAGACCTCTGCCCTCCATGAAGGCATTATTTCCTAGGGGTCTGGGAGGTGGGGAATCAGACAAAAGAAGACAATTGCATTGAATAAAATATGCTGTAATGTTAATATAGTAAGTGCTAGAAAGAAAAATAACCCACTTTGTGATATAAGCAGTAACAGAATAGGGGAGTGTGTATTTCCAATATGGTAGACGCTTAACCAATGGGATGACATGAATGTATGCTCTTATAATCTCCCATGGACCAGAGCTCATGAATAGGGAAGGCAGATGAACCCAAGGAGTGTGACCTAAGGAACCTGGGAGGACAAGCCGAGCAGAGTCTGGAAGCCGAGGGGCAGAATCCCAGAAACTAGAACTGCAGGGGGAAAATGGAACCAGAGGCATGAGTCAGCTGGGCAGTGATTTGATACAGGAAAGAAGAACTTGGGGAGAAGGTCTGTGTGAGGCGCTACACAACAGGCTTGTTGAAATTTCCTTCAAGGGACAGAGTGTGCGGCCAGCTCAGCACTCTGAGCTATAGTACTGAGTCAGTGATAAACAAATATGCCTATAGCTTTCGGAGGTCATTTCCAACCTCTAAGTGCAACAGCATTATGATGTGCAGTAAGTTACAGGAGCAATGTTGAGAAAGACACCTTTGCCAGGATGTTTCATGGAGTTAGACTTGGGTTGGCTTCAGTAAGAAAGGCTGTGGTTCAAGGAGGATAGGTAAGAATTGAGAACTGGATTGACGTCACCCCCAGTATGGAAACCAGCTGAACACTGTGCTCAGTCATCTGGGGTAGAGAAATAAATCCAACTGGCCCTTACCTTCAAGGCTTTCATATGCTCAGAAGATGATGAACAATTCCAGAACAATCAGGGCTGAGAAATCCAGGCTCTCAGAGCAGAGCACTGATGAGGTTTCATTTTTCTCTTGTAGATAAAGATTGTGCTGGTACTAAATTATAGCGTCTCGAAGTATAAAGCGGGCTTTAAGAATAAAATTTTTGAGCACTTTCCTTTTTTCTTTTTTTAACAGATTTTATTTATTTATTTGAGAGAGAGAGCATGAGTGAGGGGAAGAATGGAGAGGAGGGAGAGATGGAGAGAATATCTCAAGCAGACTTCCCACTGACTGTGGAGCCCACCGTGGGGCTCAATTCCACGATCCATGAGATCATGACCTAAGCTGAAAGCAAGAGTTGGTCGTTCAACTGACTGAGCCACCCAGGTGCCCCCGCTGAGCACTTTCTTTATGCTAGACACCACTAAACATTTTGCAAGGATTAATTCACCTAATCCTCCCAACTGCCTTGTTTTGAGTACTTTTATTGTGCCCATTTTACAGATGTGGATGTTGAGGCTCGGGGGAGCCCAGATTTGAAACATACGCTGCCTCACAGTGTGGGATAAAGTATCCCTACTCCCAGAGTGACCCATTTCAGGGCAGCCTATGAGCCCTCCCCCACTGAACAGGGGAGAAAATGGGCATGGTGAAGTGGCCCACAGGCCACTCTGGGATTCCTCCTGGTCAAGTCCTAACATCATCCTGGACGTGCCATCTGATAGTTAAGATTACATACAAAGCTTGGTTAGAAATTGTTCCCAAATATGTTTCTTTCAAAATGACAGATTTGATAGAACAATAAACCTTTCCATGTATGGGACCTACAGTGGTTTGTGAAGCACGTGTGTCCATGCCCATGTGAAGTGCCCTCATGCACGCATGTGCACCACACGGCCCCACCCTATTGTCTGTCCCCATGACCATGCTGGAAGAGATACGGTTGGAAGATCTTATGTGTATTTTCTGCTTTGTTAATAATGCCTACCTCAGGTGATATGACGATTAAACTTTTAGTAATACCGTAAAGCAGTAACACATATTTGACGATCACTGGTTATGAGTGGTTGCTGTGCACTAGGCACTGTTCTGAGCTCTTGGTGTATATTAAATAATTAAGCAATTATAACATTTTTACTATGCTGTATTGTAATAAACTGTAGGTATCATTACTAGATAGCAATAAAACAGGGGTGTCAACTATGGCAGGAATGTAGCCGTTCAAGCATAAGAAACTCCCATATTTTGGATCTTCACCAAAGTTTTATGGATTTCTCTTGAAGAAGGGAAGATTCAGAGAAATTGAGTTGCCTAAGTCTGTAAAGCATTCGAATCTAGTATCGTCTGACTCTAAATTCTAAGCCTGTGTGTATGCATGTGTGTGTGTGAAATGTATGTGGGGTGTGTTTGTTATGTGTATGACGTGTGTGTGGTGTGTGGCCATTTGTGTGTATTGTGGGTATGGTGTGTGTTGTGTAGTATGTATGTGAGGTGAATGTGGTGTGTCTGGATATATACGTGTGTGTGCATGTGGCATGTGGTGTGTGTATATATGTGTGTGATGTCTGAGGTGTGTGTTGCGTATACGTGTACGTGACATGTATGTGACATGTGTCTTATGTGTGAGCATGTGTATTTGATGTGTGTGTGCCGTGTGGCATCTGTGTGACTTGTGGGTATGCGTGTGGGCATGGTATGTGTGTATCACATGGCATGCGTATGTGTGAGGTATATGTGGTATGTGGCATGCGTGTGGCATACGGTAAGTGTGTGTTGTGGCCACGCATGTTGGTGTGGTGTACGGGAATGGCATATGGCATGTGGAGGTATGTGAGATGTGCATGCTGTGTGTGTATATGTGTGCGGCGTGTAGCATGTGCATAAATGCATGATATGTGTGTGTTCTGTGTGCACGGTATATGGCTTGTGTCCTGCCTTTCCCCGAGCACGTGAGAACCCCTGCTCTCCCCCCGTAGCCTCTGGAGCCTGGAGGACAAGGTCATGGGCCATGGTGGTGGGTGTGCAGAGCCCGCCTTGCTGTCCAGCACGGTCTGTTCAGAGCCCCCCTCAGTCTTCCGCGCTGGGGAAAGCCCAAGCAGCCTATGTCACACACAGGACTGCTGTAAGCTGAGGGACCAAGGAAGACAGTTGAGTTCACGTCCATGTAAGTAAGGAAATGAGATGCCCGGAGAGGGGAGTTTGGACTCTGCAGTTCTGGCCAAGCCCCCACTTCTTTCAGGTGGACGACTGACATAAGACTCTCGTTCCCGTTTCTTCCTGCCTGCCTCCATTCCACTCTCCGCAGCCTACAGACAAGTCAGATCCTGAGACTTCCTGACTCCCCAAGGTTGAACACAAACCCCTTCCGACAGCCTAGGAAGCCCTACATCGGAGGTCTGCAAACTGCACCCTGGAGGCCAAGCCCTGCCTAAAGGTTTTTTCTGTAAAGGCAGGTTTACTGGCCCACAGCCGTACTAGTCTTCTCACTGCCTGTGGCTGCTCTCCCTGGAAAGGCAGACTGGAGCCGACCTAACAGAAACCACAGAGTCTGCAAACCCTGAACGATTTACTGTGTGGCCCTTCACTGGAAAAGTGTGCCCAGCCCTGCCCAACATCCCCCTGCTCTTGTGTTCTCACAAGCCTCACCCCTGTGACTCTCTACTTCTCTGTCCTCCCAGAGCCCCAGGGACGCTGGCCTCCACAGAGCTCCTCCTCGAGTGGGAGCCAAATCCCTCCCTCCACCTTTCCAGGGTTGAGACTTCGTCACTGAGCTCTCAGCTCAAGTGTCTCAGAGAGACTATTTCCCTCTTTTATTTTTGTCGTAAAACTTAGGACTTTGGGAAATTCTGCAGTTATTCCTTTAATCATTCATTTGACAAATACTTTACGATGTGCCAGGCAATTGATATATGCCAGTGGACAAGACAGAAGTGATTCTTCTCTTTTCCGAGCTCACATTCTAGATGGGGAAAACAAAAAGTAAACATTACACACACAAATGGGATCATTGTGTTTAGTGGGACTGGCCGCAGAGACAAACAGGGTGCTCTGCTGGGAATGACCGTGGGGGTGTGGAGGACTTCAGATGGAGCTTGGTGAAGGTTTAATATGGGAGCTAAGAGCTGAATGACCAGGAGTGAGCCATGTCAAGTCTAGACTATTCCAGGAAGTGAGAACAGCAAGTGCAAAGTCCCTGAGGCAGAAGAGAGCTCAGAGAAACAGAAAGTAAGTGCGCCTAGAGCAGAGTTAGCAAGGCTGACGCACCCACCACTCCCTTCCCAGGTTTAAGCTCCACAGAGACCTCACCCATCTTCTTTCCAGCCCCTAGAATCTCTCCTGCTGTGGGCCTCAGTTTCCTCACCACACAGTTAGAACGTTAAACTAGAAGATGGGTAAGCACCTCACCAGCTCAAACCTTCTATATATAATTTGAACTTTCTGAGATCGGTTAAAATCCACGGGTTTCCCCTTCCAGCACCCAAATGTCCCCATCATCATTTTTAAAACCAGCCAAGCAGCAACCTTAAACATGGGTCAGCAGACATGCAGCTATGCCTGGGATTCCCAGCACATTCCCTCAGATGTGCAGCTCATCGGAACGCAAATGAAGCGGGATTCATGGGTGAGAGTCTGGCCCTTCTGGCTCCAGGCCTTTCTGAGAATGTCAGATACAAAATGAAGCTTTTTAAAATAGCCTCCATCTTTCATTTTTAATACACTCTCATTTTTTAAAGTATCAGTAAGGAGTCACTGTGAAAGGGGAAGGGGGAACTAACTGACTTTTTCCCCTCTGAGTTTATAAGGTCTTGTCTCTGTTCCTTTCTTGAGCAGATTAAGTGGGAAAAACATAATCCATCTGAGTAGTGGTGGACAAACAAAAAATGCACTGAGGACCTTTGCTTCCCTTGTCTTATCTCTCTCTCTCTCATATACACAAGCACGTGCATGCACACATACGCCCCTAAAAGCACACAGAAATATATCAGATGCACAACCACTGATAACAGCCACTAAAACACACAACACAGGCACAAATTCAGACTTGAGGTCACAGCCTTCAGCAGGCACACCAATATTCACGTGCATGTGTGCCTACATGTCCGAAAATTCGCACGAACCTTGACACGCTTCTATCAGTCACACCGCAAACACTTTCATCTACTCGCGCACTTACAAATGCAGAACTGTGTGCGCTTGCACTTGTGAGCTCACACACTCACACATGCACACACAGCAGGCACACGTACAGACTTCCACACTGATTCTGAGACACTCGCCCACACATATAAAGACACAGGCCCCCACACACGGATACACAGGCGCACCACGGACATGCACTCGCATATGTAAGTACTTAGACGCGCTCACACGGCGTGCCCATCACCCCGCCCCAACCCCAGAGTGCAGATCCACAATCGCCCTGCACAGAAACACACACCGAGGGACTTCATACTGTTTTCCTGAAGGACCCGGTCAAAGGACATACGACTGGTAAAAGACTGAGGACACCTTTTTGCTTTTGCTTTGTGTTTTTCTCGGCTACGAAATGGCAAATCGATTGCAGCAGAATAAGTGAAGCAGTCAGAAAATAAGAAGCGGGCTCCTGGGGAACGCGGGGGTCTGGAATTCATCTCCACAAAATCCAGGATGAGGAAGTTAGGCTCTGCGGGGAGCAGGATTTGTGCTCTTGAAATTCATGAAGTCCTCACCAGAGGGAGTCTTCCGGGGATGTTCCGCCACCATCCCGTAAATTAACAGGAACAAAAGCCTTACCTTTAGGATTCCTTCTGACTTTTGGAGGAAAACAGCTTTCACATCTGTGCTCTCTTCTGATTCTTCAGCATCGACAAAAGCGGGGAAGGGCAGGTGCCATGATGCTATTTAAGTCAACCGCCACAGGGCTGCCAACAGCCAGGACACGCGTGCAGCGAGGGGTCTGGCATTGTGCTTTTTGCTACCTGAACTCACAGAATCCCTGCCGTGACCCCAGAGGGGAAATGAATCATTACTGCCATCAGGCAGTTGAGAAAAGTCCTCGCCACAGAGGACTTTTAGAGGTTATCTTGCTCAAGGTCACAACTTCATGGGACTAGTATGTGAATGCAGATCAGACATGGAAAGACACACAGGAAGTGGTACAGTGCAGGGTTGTCTTAGAATAATGATTTTTTTTTTTTAAGCTTTAGGGGCACCTGGGTGGCTCAGTCATTAAGTGTCTGCCTTTGGCTCAGGTCAAGATCCCGGGGGTCCTGGGATCGAGCCCCACATTGGGCTCTCTGCTCAGTGGGGAGCCTGCTTCTCCCTTTCCCACTTCCCCTGCTTGTGTTCCCTCTCTCACTGTCTCTCTCTCTGTCAAATAATAAATAAAATCTTTTAAAAAAATAAAATAAATTAATTTTTAAAAAGCTTTATTTTTAAAGTGTTTTTAAATGCTCACAAGCAACATCTACTTCACAAGGGCCAATCCAGTTTCTTGTCCTCTGACAGTTGGCCTCTGTCCTACAGGAAGAATTTTCCACAGGAAGCAGAGGTCACAAAAGGCACAAAAGAAGCCAAAGAGGACCACCTCCAGTCTTTGGCCTATAGCAGACTTTCCCGGCCTCGCCCACTACTAATGTTTCGAGCCAGGTAAGTCTCTGTCATCGGGGGCTGTCCCGGGCATTGTGGGATACTTAGTGGCATCCCTGGTCTCCACACCCCAGATGCCAGGAGCAAGAGGCCAAACATCTCCAGGTGTGGCCACATGGCTCCTTGGGAACAAACTCATTCATGATTGAGAACCACTGGACTCTGTCTTCCCTGAACACCTACTATGCGCTCGGCACTGAAGGATGTACCTTTTAATTCACTTACTCTTCCTAACAACTGTATAAGACAGGTGCTGTCCATAGCCCCCTTCCAGCGATGGGACAATGGAAGCACCATGAGGGCAGACTGTAACTGACGAGGGTTACAGGTACTCCCCTAACGGTCAGTCTCCTACCACTACCTTGAATTACAGGAATCTCCAGGAGCACCTGCTTTGCACCAAACAATGAGCTTGGCATTATCTATCTGAGGTTGCACTGCAAATTCTGCAGGACATGCCACTAGCTACCTCCATTTTACAGGTGAGAAAACAGATCTACCCAGTAAGAGGTGCCTTGTGACCATTTGCCTCGGGGCACGCCTGGTCTAGGATACCGGTGCCTCAGCAGAGAGGAAAGATTCCACAGAGATGCTCAAACCAGAAGGCACCTGCTCTCGTTCAAACCCTTCCTGGCTTGTGAACTGGCACAGGGATTCCTGACAATCTGAACCACCATTTAAAACGGATAATCATGCAACTAAATTCTGAAGCAAATGTCTTGTGGCATCATTGTTAAGCCTTAACCATCATTTCCCTCTGAATCATCACCAAATTGTAGCACGGTGCTCTACTTAGTACCAATTCACTCCCTTATAATTGAGCATGTTTTCCACTCTCGTGGGGGCTGCATGAGATTTTTCCAGCTGGGAAGACCCGGAGACCACGGTCTGACCCAGATGACGATCCTCATCTCTTTGTGACACATAATAAATGAGTCGGGACTGTGCAAGATTAAAAATAGCATCCTATTGAGAGCTAGCTCTGTGAGGTCCTCCAAAATGGTGCAAGGTCGAGACTTAGAGTGTTCTAGGGGAACTGGAACTGTTTTAGGGAAAAGGAAAAAGAGAAAAAGCAACTGGCATCTAGTACCCTCTCTGTAACGAAACCACAGTCTGGGACTTGGTATCCCAACAGCTCCTCCACGCCCTCGCCTCCAGGGATGGGCTCTGATTGGCGTCCAGGGATGGGCTCTGATTGGCGTAAAACAGTCCTCATTCCCCAAGAAGCTGCTCTGATGGGCTTAATGCACCTGACACACTCTGAGCCAAAGAGCTAAGAAATCTATTTGCATGAGGGGAAAAAAATCTTCCCCCCCTATCTATATAGGAGGAAAGACATTCTTGGTTCCTGCTGCCCTGGGACTAGGAAGCAAAGGACTCCTGCAGGCTCCCAGCAGCCATTCTGAATCACGAGGGGAGTCACTTCCAGAAGCAGAAAGGAGGAATTTGGAGAGGTGAAATGAAAAGTACCCATGTAAGCCGGATCAAATCGTGCTTGAAGCCAGAGATTCCTTCGGGAGGCTCACTTACCCGGGTCAAGATGTCCCTTCGCTATTCAAAGCAACTTGAGATGGATTTTCTATTAACTTCAGCATCAGAGTTCTGATACCCAATTAGTATTGGCTAAGAATAGGATTTGTCCTTTTGTATCAATGGCGTGTGGGAGAAATGTGGGAAGAAAATGAGACCTGACCTTGAAAAGCATCCTATGCCAGAAACTTCGCGTGTGCCCTTGCATTAGTCCCTCAGACAATCCTGGATGATTAAATATGTTCATTGCTATCTTTTTTCTTTTTAAAGATTTTATTTATTTATTTGGCAGACAGCAGAGAGGGAAGCGGGGGGTGGGGGCAGAAGCAGGCTCCCCGCTGAGCAGAGAGCCCCAATCCTAGAACCCTGGGATCATGGCCTGAGCCGAAGGCAGAGGCTTTAACCCATTGAGCCACCCAGGAACCCCTGTTCATTGCTATCTTATAGATAATAAAACTGAGCCTTGAGAAAGCCAAGACCCCTGCCTAGAGACTCGTGGCTGCTAAGTAAGTAGTAGAATCGGGATTTGAACCCCAGTGTGATCACCTCTGAAAGAGCTTTTTGATTTTATTAAACCACATGGCCCAACGCAGATTCCATGCACACTGATGTGCTCATTGATCAGAATCCGAAAAACTAAGGAGTGGAGGTGGGAGCCAAAGGCTCCCTAACTTCAAAGCATTGTATCCTCCTGCTTCTGGAAACCTGCTTTTGGGGACTTCTTTTGCTCATGGTACAACGATTCCAAGCAAACTCTTTAAGTGGGATTGCTAACTTGTGAACACAGCTGTTAAAGGAGCTTGTGACCCTGACCTTAACATGGCCCCACGACTATGATCTCTGTGGACACTGCTATGTATGAGTGCTTATAGACACTGGCTCCAAATTCCAGAAGCACCTCCTCCCAGCTCTCCCACCTCTGAATCACCAGCACCTACATACAGATGCATTGGTCTGGAGCAGGAAGCATGTATTAGGTAAGTATGTATTCTCCGGTTGCTTCAAGAAAAATTAACAGTCGCCTTCATTCCATTCCATAGCTGAGCCAATGGGCAAATTAATCAGCTACGTGAGCATGCAAATGACCCACAGCTTGCTTGTTCCTTCAAGTACCCTATGTATCATAAATTCATGAAAAAATAAATAGCAATAAAATCTCTTTGACACTGGAGCTCTCCGATCTATTTCCTTAATGCCCCAGGTTGAACTTCAGAGGAGACCTAGAGAGTATCTAGGTTAAGCAGACATGGGCAGGGAAGAAGAGTCACTGAAGGTTTTTCTGGTTCCCCCCAAATGTTTCCAATTCTCCAAACCCAAGGTTACTGTTCCCATGATGCTTCCAAAACTCCAGTTCCAAGAAATGAGGTTTTTCTATACTCAATATTAACTTTGATGTTCAATAAAAGGAAATTTAATTTTTTAAGCTGGTTTAAAAAGTCATTCAGACTGTACCAATCCTATGCATGGAGTGATTCATCCATCCATCCATCCATCCATCCGTGTTTACTGCAAACTTACTATATGCCAAGTATGCCACTAGGCACAGAGTAAACTCTTAGCCTTGCAGCGACATAGTAATTTATAGTATACACGGTATTTTATATGATATCATGGGAACCACCATGACCCAGGGAAGCTGTGGTCTCTGACTAAGAAAGTGGGTTCTGAGATCAGATGACATGAGTACAAAATATGGCTTCACCACTTATTACATGTCATTAGACAAGTAACTTGAGTTTCTCTGAGCCTTTCTTCTACACCTACTGAACAGGGCTAATAACAATCATAGGGTTGTAATGAGGACTCAATGAACCAATAATCCATATACAGTGTTAGTTCATAATGAGCACTTAATAAATGGTAGCTATTACCATCTCTGGAATATTCTACCTGTACAAAACTTGTATCACAGACCCTAGCCCTAGTCCGGCCTTAGAAACTATTAGTCTTGGGTGCCTGGGTGGCTCAGTGGGTTGAGCCGCTGCCTTCGGCTCGGGTCATGATCTCGGGGTCCTGGGATCGAGTCCCACATCGGGCTCTCTGCTTGGCGGGGAGCCTGTTTCCTCCTCTCTCTCTGCCTGCCTCTCTGTCTACTTGTGATCTCTCTCTGTCAAATAAATAAATAAAATCTTTAAAAAAAAAAAAAAAAAGAAACTATTAGTCTTGCCCACCCCCACAGTAGAGGCCTCTTCTATGGTACCTAAGATGGTATGCTCACTTTCAAAACCTTCCTAAAAAATTGCTGGGAGGAAGACTTCACCTAAACCCCAAGAAGGTTAGGTAGGTCCTTTAAGTGCTGGGAAAACAAAGGGCACCTGTGGTCTGTATGCAAATAAGCCATTTTTGCATAAACAGGAAGTCACACGGACTTGAAAAGGAGCAAGAGAGAGAACCGGTTAACTTATACAACAGGTATTTCAGGGAAACCAGAGGTCTGAGAATGAGATGGACTGCCTGGGAGGTAGTGAGCTCCCTACCCGCAGAGATCAGCAAGAAAACACATGGCAGCTACTTGTTGTAATGTAGCATAAAGGGATTATTAGACCAGACAAGCTTTAATGCTGCCCGCTACGCTCATATTCCATTGTTCTCTTAAGATCCTTGTCCCCAGTGTGACTCGGGTAGGAGAAAGAGGAGGAGTACTTTGTATTCAGAGGTAGAATGACTTTCTACCTCTCCGCCCAGATGTTTTTACTATTTCTTACTTTACACTTGGTGAAACTGAGGCACAGGGAGGTTAAGTGACTTGCCCAAGATCACGCAGCTGGGGTTGGGGGTTGAGCACTATCTGACTCCAAAGTCTATGCTCTTAACCAGCATACACTCTGCTTCTCATTTAATTGATTAATGCATGTGCTGACTCTGTGCACTATCCTCAGCACCTAGAACAATGCCTAGCACAAGGTAGGCATTCAGTAAACACTCAATGAATGAATGGACAGGGTACCTGCTCAACAGACATGAGTTCTTTCTTTCTCTCTCCTGTGGTCCCCAGGGAGCTGGTGAAAGTTGACTTCAGATCTCTTGCCTTCCCCTTGACTCTTAGATTTTGTACAAAATTTGTCCAGAACTAGACATCATCCTGGATCAGCCAGGAAGACGAATTCAGTTCATGAGACCAAAATTACAATCTCTGCATAGTGACACAATGGATTTGTCTGGAAAAGGTATTTTTTAAAAAAGATTTTATTTATTTATTTGACAGAGAGAGAGAGATCACAAATAGGCAGAGAGGCAGGCAGAGAGAGAGGAAGGGAAACAGGATCCCCGCTGAGCAGAGAGCCTGACGTGGGGCTTGATCCCAGGACCCTGAGATCATGACCTGAGCCAAAGGCAGAGGCTTTAACCCACTGAGCCACCCAGGCACCTCTGGAAAAGATACTTGGCTGGAAACTCAACTGAACCCAACGGTCCCGAGGCCACTGAGAAACACAGCCTGGTGAATAACAGCATGGAATTAAATGACGATTAGAAGACACCCATGGCAGGGGTGCCTCATAACAAGATTAATTTGAGGGCGAGGAGAGGGTGGTTATTAATGTGTCCAGAAGGCAACTCCAGGTCCTATTCTCCTGATGAGAGCAAAATCGCAGGTTATTTATAGCTGTTTCTCAGGAGGAACATGGCACAGGGCGTCCGAGGAAAGAGCCACGACAAGGTGCACTAATGAAACTTTGAGGATAATTTACTGCTCAAGTTCAAGGACTTTTGCAGTAGGAGAGAGCCTCTCAAACTCCCAGCAAGCCATGCTCCGTTGGGAGGCTAACGGTGACGGTGCAGTTCTGCTGCTCGAGATCCACCATCGGCTCTCGCCAAGTGACTGCACACAGCCTCCTGGCTGATCCCTTCTTGTGGTCCTATTTCAGTCTGTTCTCAACACTGCAGCCAAAGGGACCCCATTAACACTAGCTCAGATCGTATCTCTCCTCAGGCATCAGAGCCAAGCCAAAGTCCACACAGCAGCCCACGAAGCCCTACATGATTTGGACTTCAGGATTTCCTCAACCTCATCGCCTCCCACTGTCACCAGCTCGCTCTCCTCTGACCGCACCAGCTTCCTCCGGCTGCTCCTCTAACACGCAAAACCTCCCGCTGCAGAGTTCTCTCTCGTTCCTGCCATTTCCTCTACAATATAGACTCTCTTCTGCTTCCTTGCTCTATTTTTCTCAGTTATTCCCACCAGTCTGACATAGGAAACAGTTGCTTCTTGTTATTTCTAGTAGTTATGTCCTGTGAAGTTGCCGTACACTGAATTAGCAAATACTGAGTGGTTTGCTCCTAGGGGAATTACAGGACTAGGTTCCTGCAAGCCTCTGGTCACAACTTCTCTGTCAACCCATCAATACATAACCTCATTTCCCGTGTTTCTCTTTAAAGGCCTGCCTGAATGAAACTTATCAGACAACAGTATTTTGCCTGTGAGGCACATCACAACCTTCTTGCTCTTAGGGGCAGGAGACAGCACTTAGAACTCTAGGTGGGGACTGTTTTAAACGGCAAGAGCACTAACAAATAGTATGAAAATGTGAAAACCTTGGCTGTGCACGGACTGCTAAAAGAACATTTGTTTACAGTGTGAGAGCTGAACAGGAAGGCAGAGCCCCTCCCTGCTGGACCTCAGCTGGGAACCGTGTGCGTCAAGTGGCAAATTTTTCACGACTCTGCACGTGTTATAGCCAATGACCATTGCAAGTGCCAAAGGTATCGATTTGGGGGTTACAAATGAATTTTAGCAAGTAGGCAAATTCACAAACACACAATCCATGAAAAATGAGGATCAACTATGTATCTTACTTAGGTACTTGTTTATTGACTGCCTTCCCCACCCGAACGTAAAGTCCAAGAGAGCAAGTATTTTCATCTGCTTTGTTCACTGCTGTGTCTCAGCACCTAGAACACAGTGGACTCTTCACAAATACCGGTGAGGTAAGAAAGCCTGAAGCTCTTTCTATTTTGACCAGACACAATACCAAGTATATTTACGTTATTTGTACACTGAAGGTGGCATGTTGTTACTGGAAAGGATTTTAGATAATTGTCAACCAATGCCCTCACATCACAGATAAGAAGCGAAAGCCCAAGGTGGGGCAGTGGTCAGCCTAAGGTCACAAAACAAATTGGGGGGCAGAGAGAGCATGTATTTTTTAAGCTGTGGTTCAGGACTCCGTCTGTTTCACAATACTGCCAGTACCCCGTAGATGAGATGTCTGCTCTTAGAGGGATGTCACAGAGCATCTGGCCCGGTGCTTGGAACAGAGCAGGTGTTCAGTAAATGCTGACCAGGTGGATTACAAGAAAGGTGGGGAGTATTCCCAGAAGATCAAAATGCAGCATGCACCTTCAGCTAAAGTCAGTTGCCCCAACTGCAATGACTGACTTGATTTTGAGCATAGCTCTTGCTACCAAAAGTTCGTAGGGAAGAAAGGGGAGCTCTGAGTATAAGTCAAGACTCTTTGTTGCAAGTAACAGAAAATGAACCCCAAACTGGCTTTAAAATGAGCATCACAAAATTTATGGACTTGTAGAACAGAAGAGACCAGGATTAGGGAATTAAGGTGGGTTTTCAATATGGGTTGCTGCAAAGATTAGAAACTATCTTTAGTTTTGCAGTTACCATTAGTTTCCTAGCTTCACTTCTCTGCCGTTCTCTTAGTTGTGTCCTCAGGACAGCTTCCCTCACACTAACAAAAAGTCTGTAAGAGTCTCAGATTTCCTTAGGATCTTCCCAACACAGCGTCCAGAAGAAAAGCGCTTCTGTGGTCCAGCATCTCCAGCCGAAGACCAGCTCTTTACTCTGACTGGATCACCATAGTTCACATGCCCATCCCTGAACCAATCACCATAGCCAGGATGACGGACACTGCTGATTGGCTGGGCTGGGTCACTTGCTCTAGACTTAGCACCAAAGTTTGGTGTCCATTTTGCCAATACCTAAAGAATCTACCCAAATTCTAGGCTGGTGGAAAGATGGAAGGGAGGATATTTACAAGGAAAAGCTACAGCTTCCCACTAGACTGTGACTCATGTATGAGGCCACACTTCCCCAGGGGACTCCCAATAATAATTGGACACGCCAATAATTACAATAATTACAACGCAGCGTGATAAGTTCAGTGATGAAGGTAAAGGCAGGATATTGAAGAATCAGAGGAGCGGCCTCATGTGAAGGCTAAAGAGAGCTCAAAGGAGAAGGTAATGACTGAGCCAGACATCCAGAAAGGACCAGGAGTCACCCAGGTCGATTTCACTGTAAGAAAGGGGGTGGAAAGCTCTTCCAGTATGGGGGAACAGTGTGTGCGGATACAGGGTGAAGAGATCATGTGCAAAGAATCACTAATAATTCACAAAAGCTGGATCATATGCTGGAAGGAAGAAGGGGAGAGGGACCTAGAGAGATGACAGGGTCATCTCAGTCCTTGAACAAAAGCATTGTTTCCATTATTTATGTCTCTTAACATCTTTTTGGATATCATAGATACAGGAGGGTCAGAAATTTGCAATGTCAAGTGAACTTTTTGGCAGTTAGTGGTCCCAAAATATCAGAAGAGCTTGGCTCATCCAAATGAATGTCTTTGAGAGAATCAGTGGCCTCCCCTCCAACCAGTCACTACGTTCCTTACCTAACTCACAAGGGCTCCAAGGAGGAGGACTTTGCTCCGCATCCTTACAACACACCAGAGGTCCCCATGACTTCGCTCTCAACACTGATGCTGAACAGCTCCTCCACGGTGAAGCATTCCAAGTAACAAAGCAAACCATGGACAGGAACCACTCCTTGTTCCATTGAGAGCTATCAGGAGGGAGAAGGTCTGCAGCAGAATCCCATCTGATAGTTTTGTGTGAGTTCTGTGCTAAAGAAGACGGATCCTTCAGGACGCCATTCAAACACTAGCAACCCAGCAGTGGTCAAAGGTGGGAAGCAGGGGGGTGGCATGAAGGTTCCTAGAAGAAGTGCTGCCTCCCTGAGTCTGACTGTGCCACGAAGGTCAAGGCAGGGACCCGAGTAGGCTTAAATGCCAAGTGATAAGCAAAGGAAATCACTTAGCACAAGCTCTGAAATACAGTAGATGATAAGTATGTCATGTTATACATGGGACCATGATGGCGGAAAAGAAGGTCTGCTCCTCTATTGATTACAATTCGTATTAGCTTAAGGAAAGAAAAAGGAAAAGAAATAAAGGGAAGGTGTATTGGCCATGTGACTAGCAAGTTGGAGGTGGACCTCGTTTCAGAAAGGAGTAAATATCAAGGGACATCACTGAGGTTGTGAGAGCTCTAGCTCTCCATCTTTTGTCTTGCTTCTCCTTAGATGGTGGTCTCATCTTCACCTCCTCAGTCACTGACTACCATTCTTTCAGCTTTGCGACAAGAAGGGTGGAGTCCTTTTCCTCCAGCAGGGGAAGGTCCTTCATTAACCTGGCTTAGGGAGGACACCAACCCCTGGGACAGATGTTATAAATAGAGGGAGGGAGTTCCACGCCTGGCCAGGCTTAGGGTACACATGCACCCTAATGGTACAGTTACCAGCTTTAGCAAACAAAAAAGGTAGTGTAAGTATGGGCTAAAAAATTATTCATCATTTATCTGAAATTCAAATTCAACCAGATGTCTTCTCTTTTAGCAGGCAACCCTATTATAGAAGCAGAACGAGCACCCTGCGATTAGAAACTCCCCAGCATCACCTGCTTGAGAGGAGGACCGATAAATCTGCAGAATGTTGGATGGACAAAAAATGAAATTGCCTTGTGGCTCAGTTTTTCATTAATGGAGGAAGATACTCATCAAGATACATGAGAATGCAAAAGATGACGACAGAGAAACCAAAGAAAAAACCTGTAAACTAGGGTTTCTTAAAATGCGCTCCATGGGGGCGCCTGGGTGGCTCAGTGGGTTTAGCCTCTACCTTCAGCTCAGGTCGTGATCTCAGGGTCCTGGGATCGAGCCCCACATCAGGCTCTCTGCACAGCAGGGAGCCTGCTTCCCCCCCCCCCTGCCTGCTTCTCTGCCTACTTTTTCTGTTGAATAAATAAATAAAAAAAATCTTTAAAAAAAAATGCGCTCCATGGAACACTAGCTCAGTGGGATGTTAATAGTTCTTACCTATAAAAGGACTTCTGTGGCCAAATAGGTTTAGGAAGAACCAGCTAAACCCAGTTAATTGGGTTTCTCTGCGGTAGGACTCTCATTGCGGTACTATGTCAGTTTCCGTTGCGAATTTCCCAGGAGGGAAAGGGTGAATGTGGTTTTCCTCAAACACAGGGCCATGGAAGCCTTTTAGAGCAGATCAGCTCCCGGGGCTTGCATTTGTGGAAATCACAAAGTCCAGGGGGGCATTCTGCCAGCAATATTGTCCACTGGATGGACACCATAAACTACATCATCTGGATTAACACAGGGAATACCCAAAGAATGAAATCAGAGGAAATACTGATCCCACTTCAGTATTTCCAGCTAAAACCAGGAGGCAGGAACAACACATGCCCCCAAGATAAATGTGTCCCTCCCTCAAACATGTCAACATAGTGTTCTGAGCCAGCCAGGCCAAGGTCCGACACCTCCCCACCGCTTTCCTGTCGACTCCTTGCTTTATGCACCAGCTTATGAATTATAACTCCCAGCACACAATGCAACAGGAAGTATGGGGACAGGAACACACAGTTCCAATTTCCACAAGACTGAGATATCTTGTTATTCCCAGTCCACCTTTATCATCCCAAGGTCACAGAAACTGGGAATTAAAGAGAACTTTAAAGGAGAAATAGAAGAATGGAATCACATCCCCAGGCACACGCCAGCCACGATGCTACTATCCCTTTATCCATTCTCAGTTACCTCCCCATAGCACCCCTCTGGCTTACCTATAAAAGGAGTTCTGTGGCCAAACGCATTTAGGTTTCCTCTTGGCCACTTAACAGATGCAGAAACTGAGCTCAGAGACCGTAGTGTGATTGAGCTATACTCCTTGAAAAGGCTTTTAGAAGAAGAGACTCCATCCCCCCTACACTGTTGCTATTTTATACTTCATAGGCATGCAGGGCTCCACGTCCCCAGATACTCTTTGCTTCTTATTTGAATGCTTGCAACCTCTGCCCCTCCACCAAATTCTTACAAGGGGCAGCACCCAGGAAGCGCTGTTCCCTTTGTGTGCCCCCACGATCCTCTGTGTTATGTTTGATCTCAACACCTCGTTGAAAATTGGATATTGGTAGTTGCCTGCTATGATAATGAAACATTTATGTCTCAATTTGAAAAGGCATTTAAGACACCTGTTTTCATTAGTAATTATAGATAATTGTTATTGTGGAGGGCTTTTTTTTTTAAATATATATAGCACATAAAAGTCTTTGAGAAATGGAACAATTAATTTCCTGATACCTTACCACGAGCAAAGTATGATGTTAGCCCTCACTTTGGGAAGCATTTGTGGGAAATTGGGCTTGGTAGCTTATAAGGGGAAAAAGTACATTATACTCTAGAGTCTTTTCCTGACATATCCAAGCCATGACTTTTTTTTTTTTTTTTTTTAATGTGTTTAATGTTTCAGAGTCTACTCATTCATTTGTTCTAGGAACACTTGCTGAATGACGTCTATGGACCAGGTCCTTGTTAATGCTGGAGATGCAGTGACTCATCTAGAGGTAAGGTACTGAATATTTAAAACTGAATTACAATTCAAAGCCCTAATCAGACAGTATGAATCCATCCTCCTAAAGGAATGTTCCTGCTCTTTGGGCCCATAATTCTACATGTAAGAAGTTTTCTTAAAGGGACTGTATAAAAGTAAGGAGCCAGCTAAATGTTTATCAAGGGTAGGGGCGCCTGGGTGGCTCAGTCAGTTAAGTGTCTGATTCTTGATTTCGGCTCAGGTCATGATCTCAGTGTTACGAGATCAAGCCCTGTGATGGGTTCCACACTCAGCATGGAGCCTGCTTAAGATGCTCTCTCTCCAAAAAAAAAAAAAAAAAAAAAAAAAGGTAGGGGAAGAAAAATGGGTAAATGAATCATGACAAATGGCAGTCATTAAGAAATATAAAACAAGAGGGGCACTTGACTAGTTCGGTCAGTGGAGCCTACAACTCTTGATCTCAGGGTTGGGAGTCTGAGCCCCATGTGGGGCATAGAGATTACTTAAGAATAAAATCTTTAATGGGGCACCTGGGTGGCTCAGTGGGTTAAGCCTCTGCCTTCGGCTCAGGTCATGATCTCAGGGTCCTGGGATCGAGCCCCATATCAGGCTCTCTCCTCAGTGGGGAGCCTGCTTCCCCCTCTCTCTCTGCCTGCCTCTCTGCCTACTTGTGATTTCTCTCTGTCAAATAAATAAATAAAAATCTTAAAAAAAAAAGAATAAAATCTTAAAAAAAAAAAGAAAAGAAATATAGACAAAGATATGCTATAGAGAAATGATGTATTAATAGAGGGAAAATGTGGCTATGAAACGATTCTAAACTTGCAAAATAAAAAAGACCAGAAGAATGTGAGCCAAAAATTAGAACTACCATACCATCCAGAAATCCCACTACTGGGTATTTACCCCAAACAATTGAAATCAGGATCTCTACGATGGATTAGCATTTCCATGTTCATTGTAGCACTATTCACAGCACCCAAGACTCAGAAACAAGACAAGTGTCCAACAACAGATGAACGCATATAGAAAATGTGGTGTGTACATAAAACGGATACACATCACCTTAAAAAAGAAGGAAAATTTGCAATCACTACTTCACAGATGAACCTTGAGAACATTATGCTGAGTGGAATAAGTCAGACACAAAAAGACAAATACTGTAGGATTCCCCTTATTTGAGGTATCTAAACTAGTCAAATTCATAGAATCAGAGGGTGCTGGGGGTGAGGGTGAGGTGAGGAGGAAGGTGGGGTGTTACTAATCAATGAGTATAAAGTTTCAGTTAAGCATGATGAGTAAACTCTTGAGATATGCTGGACAAAATGTCGCCATAGTCAGCAATACTGCATGGTACACCTAAAAATCTGAGAGTGTAGATCTCATGTTAAGTGTTCTTACCCCAATAAAATTAAAAAAAAAAAAAGAAGAAGCAGCCAAAATGGAAGTCGTAGTTCTATTCAAGGAGTCCTATGGTAATCATAGCTGTGTTTGAAGGTGCTTTTGGGGTACATTTCATCTGGCACGCTTTTCTGTGTCTCCAAATTTTTAACAATTAACACATATTACTTCTGTAGTCATGAAATTAAGAAGGAGAGGCATGAGAGGTGGGGAAGCAGATGGAGGGTAGAAGTGAAGGTTCTTCCCATAATGTCCCTCATGATTAACAATAGCGAAAGCAACTCATAGAATCTCAGCCAGGACAGACCACAGAGGTCGACTCCTCTTACATCTCTGATTACTAACCTTGGCTATAGATATTCAGCTCTGAAGCTTTTATTTATTTATTTATTTATTTTTCAGGGAGGGAGGGAGCAGGGAGGAGAGAGAGAATCCCAAGCAGGCTCTACACCCAGCGCAGAGCCCGACTCCAGGCTTCATCTCATGACCCTGAGATCGTGACCTAAGCTGAAACCAAGAGTCAGCCACTTAACCAACCGGGCCACCCAGGTGCCCCAGCTCTGAAGCTTTTAAAACATAGAACTGCTCAGGTCTGTCCCCACAATACATGATTCCCAAGGGATTCACCCTGAGGCTGGGCACCAGTACTCTGCAGACTTCCCAGGTGATTATAACATGCAGCAGGTAGGGTTGCGGCCTGCTACACAGCTGATTTTCAAACTTCTCTGTACCTAGGAATTATGGAAGCTTTACTCATTTACTGATTCTTGGGGGCCACCCCGAGATTCCCATCTAACTGCTCTGCGATATGGTCTGGGCATCCTGATTTTTTTTTTTTTTTAAGATTTATCCATTTATTTAAGAGAGAGAGAAGAAGCATAAGCTAGGGAGAGAAATCTCAAGCAGACTCCCTGCCAGACACAGAGCCTGACACAGGGCTCTATCCCACCACCCCAAGACCACAACCTCAGCTGAGAAACCAAGAGTCAGGCGCTTAACCGACTGAGCCACCCAGGTGCCCCCTGGGCATCCTGATTTTTTAAAAACTCTCCAAGCTATTCCAAAAGGCAACCAAGTTTGGGAGCCATCACTCTATAACCTTGTAGTTAAAGCCTGGCCCATAGACTAGTAGCATTGGCACCACCTGGGAGCTTGTGGGAAAGGCAGAATCTGAGTCTGCACCCCAGATCTACTCAAACAGAATCCGTGGGGTGCCTGGGTGGCTCAGTCGGTTGTACATCAGACCCTTGATACCAGCTTGGGTATCGAGCTCTGGGTCCTGAATTCAGGCCCTGTGTTGGGCTCTGTGCTGGGCATCAAGCCTACTTAAAAACAAACAAACAAAAACCCAAAACAGAATCTGCGACATTATCAAGATACTCAGATGGTTTGTGTGTCTGTTAGAGAGAAGCACTACCTAGACCATCCCAGGCAGGAAACACTTGAGTCCCATCTCTACTCTACTCCCTATCTCATCCCCTTGAAAAAAAAAAAAAAAAAAAAAAGAAAATCTAATTCAGGGGAGTTCTGCAGCAGGTAAACTAAGACCCTATCCTTCCCGATCTATATCTAGACTTTCAGCCCTCCCTACACAACCCAGCTGGAGGGCAAGCATCTGTTCCTCCTCAAAGCAGAAAGACCAGATTTTTTATTATTCCGAAGGACCACACAAAGCGGGAACAGAACAACCCCTGAAGAGGACATTTCACCACTGATCAGCTTCAAGAGGCCTCCCCGGAGTCCCCAAATTCCCCCACAACAAAGTGAGCCGATTTTAATCAACAGCTGCTATCTCATCTGCATTAGAGATCCCATGAATATGCAAGCCGGGTAGACGGGGTCTCAAGGAGCAGGAATAATTGGCCCCTTGCACTTGATATTCTAGGCTGCTGTTCTCCAGTGCAGTTTTCCTCTCCAGCAGTCTTGTGAGGGATTTAGGTCACAGCAAGTACCATGGGCATTATCCATTAGAACAAGATCAAAGGGAAGAAGGAGTGCATTTTAAAGAGTCCAAATGTGGTGTGATTTCTTGATGATACTATTAAATTTCTTCTGTGTTTTGCAATCCCTCTGCAGAGGGGTTTGCGAACAACCCATGCCTCATTAGCCCGGGGCCAAAGCAGCCCTGAGCTTACTGCATGGTGAGAGGTATGCAGCTGGTACTTACCACTCTGTGGCCATCTCTGTCTCTAGGAATAGAGAGATGCAGGGGCTTTCTAAAGGTAAGGTTAGGTGGGCTGGTTTACAGACACAAATCATCCAGCACTGGCCTCTGGAGCAGATTCTGCTTTTGTCACCAGCATTTATTCTCTCTCCTTCCTCAAGGGAAACACCTTCTCCCCAGTTCTTCATCTGCATGGAGAAGATGTCTTGGAGACATTTCCATGTCTTGGAGAAGAACGACTGGACCAAGAACGGGTGTGTGACTCATGTCCAGCCCATCAGAGAGCATATCAGCCTCCCAGCCAGCCATTAGGAAACTGGTCAGAAATGCATATGTGACTCAAAGTCAATGGGAATGTAGCTGGGACTCTTGCAGAGAAAAGCAAGAGTGTCTAAACCACGGAAGATCTAAAAGTAGGCTGCCTGCACTCATCCTAACACCACACAGCGAGATCCCATCTGAGACTCATGCCAGTACAGAGGAAAGTAGAGACAAAGATAGAAAGGGACAAGTCTGTGCCCCTGGGTCTGGCCATACCTGAAGGCTGGAACCTTAGGAAGACATGAGCCAATGGATTTTTTTAATTTTGTTTAAACCACTGGAGTTAGATTTCTTTTTTTTTTTTTTAAGATTTTATTTATTTGACAGAGAGAGAGAGAGATCACAAGTAGGCAGAGAGGCAGGCAGAGAGAGAGGGGGAAGCAAGCTCCCTGCTGAGCAGAGAGCCCGATGTGGGGCTCGATCCCAGGACTCCGAGATCATGACCCGAGTTGAAGGCAGAGGCTTTAACCCACTGAGCCATCCAGGCGCCCCTGGAGTTAGATTTCTTATCACCTGCAAGCAAATAACTTGATCCCAAGACCCTGGGATCATGGATTCAGCCAAAGGCAAAACACTTAACCGACTGAGCATCCAGGAGCCCCCCCCCCATTCATCTACTTTTTAAAATGAAAAGTGTATAGGCTTAAGGAGTACAACATGATGTTTTGATATACATGTGAAGTGATCACTACAGTCAAGCTAATTGACATGTCTTCTCCTCACATAGTTACGTGTGTGTGTGTGGTGAGAGCTCCTGAAATCTACTCTCTTAGCAAATTTCTGGCATTCAATATGGTGTTATTAACTATAGTCACCATACAATACATTGGATCTCTAAATTCATGCACCTTGATATTTGCATATGGCATTTGCATGTGACATTTGCATATGATGTTTGCATATGGAAGCCAAGCAGTCAGAATCCGCTCTGGGGAAACATACGTCCTGCTGGCCTCTTTAATTTCTGGAGAGGAAACGTAAGCATGCCTGCGCCCTTGTAGGTGCTATAGACAGTTTGGTGTTTAAGGCCAATAACATAGAGGAAAACCAATACACTGGTGGAAACAGACATGCCTCCTACTTGTCCGAAGAACAATAAAATGACAGATCAAAGGGCTTGAGTTTTCTTTTTTTTCCTAATGGAGAGACAGAAAAAGTGGTGGTGGGGGGGAGAACATCCAGTTTGTTACTCAGCATCTGCTGGGTGCCTGGCACTGTGCCAAGTGTTTAGAACCAGAAGTGAGTGAGACACAGTTGTGTGCTCAGAGGGCTCACACTCTAGAGGAGGGTCGGGTGGGGAGAGGTGACTGCACCAGATGCTATGAACAGAATACCACAGGGAGGACAGTGGTCACTTCTGGGCAGTGTCAGTCCCTGAGTAAAGGAGGGGAGGGGCAAGGCAGCCAAGCACATTCGACGGCAGGTAGGTATGGTGGGGCTGCAAAGGGCCCAGGGGTCCAGGGGTCCACAGTAGATAGATAGACCAGAGAGGTTGGCAGGAGCCCGATTAGGATGAGTTCTTCATACCAAATCATCACTAAAGGCATCACTCTCGGGGGCTGCCTGGGTGGCTTAGTGGGTTAAGCCTCTGCCTTCGGCTCAGGTCATGATCTCAGGGTCCTGGGATCGAGCCTGCATCGGGCTCTCTGCTCAGCGGGGAGCCTGCTTCTCCCTCTCTCTGTCTGCTTCTCTGCCTACGTGTGATCTCTGTCAAATAAATAAATAAAATCTTAAAAAAAAAAAAAAAAAAGGTATCACTCTGGCACCACACCAGACCAGACCTGGACGCAAACTCCTACTCCTTGTCCAATTTGCTGGGTGACCTTGAGCAGGCGATGTCGCTTTTCAGAGCCTCAGTTTTCTCATCTGAGGAATGGGAAGCTAGCAGTGTTTCCCTCATGAGGTTGTTGCAACAAATACACAAAATCAGCTATTCCAAAGCTTACCGCGGTGCCTGGCCCTGAGGATGTGTTTAATTACTGATTAGTTTAATTAGGTACTATGGAGAGCTCCTGAAAGGTGGGATGGAGAGTCCTAATTCCCCAAAATACAGCTGAGGATGAGAAAAACATGCTGGAGGGAATCTGATCCTTCGGCTCCCTTGGGAGACCCCTTCTGCCTCTCCCTGCCTTCACCGATGAGACGAGTCAGCGCGGAGGGAATCCACAGAGCTTTGAGATCCAGACATGGAAATGAAATTTCTGGTTTACTTTTCAATTTGCACTTTTATAAATGGGTCGGGGCTATGGGTCACTCGGAATTATTCAGGCGCTTTCTGAACAATGCCCATGACGGAACGGGCACTTTGGAGCTGTGCTTTGGGGGATGAGATCATTTGGACGTTATCAGCAACACCTCCTCACAGATCCCAGGAGAAGCTGCATTGTTTAGACAAGTGCTAATAATTTAAGCCTCTTGTGAATGAGAAGGAAAAAAAAGTGATAAATTAAGAAAGAAACAGTGTATCCTGGGGTCTCTCAGGCTAGCATGGTGCCTGAAACTCCACGATGATATCCTTGAATTTGAGGCTTGAAGACTTTAGGGTCTTTCAGGATTCCTATAGAAAATGCCAATATCCCTATGAAAAGGCAAAGGCTTCCAGATAAAGTTTTTTTTTTTAAAGATTTTATTTATTTATTTGACAGACAGAGATCACAAGTAGACAGAGAGGCAGGCAGAGAGAGAGGGAGAAGCAGGATTCCCGCTGAGCAGAGAGCCCAATGCGGGGCTCGATCCCAGGACCCTGCGATCATGGCCTGAGCAGAAGGCAGAGGCTTTACCCACTGGGCCACCCAGGCGCCCTGTTTTTTTTGTTTTTTTTTTTTTAATTCCAGCCAAATGCTGTTTCTTCCTAAAACAAACAGGTTAAAGATACACTGGGCAAGTGGCAAACGCAAAACCAGTTGTAATGATGAGTGATGGTAGTGTCACCAGAAAGAATATCACTCACGACCAAAAGCATGAACTTGCCCAAATGAGATTATAAAATGATAAAAGCTATAATGCCATGGAGAAAAGAGTATAGCAATGACACTTTCTGCAGCAAACAATAGCGCATAAGGGAAAGAAATCAGGAACCACCTAAGTGAACATGAACGGAGAAGCAAAGCAAGAGTTCCTGACACACCTGTTAAAATTGATGAGCTACATCTCCATGCTTTGGACTAGACCGGGGGCTCTTGATCCTGGCTGTACGTTAGAATTATCTAGAAAGCTTTTAAAAATGCCAATGACCAAAGTGATTCAAGGGGTCTTGGATAGTCCAACGAAAGTCAAAGACATGAAGAGCCTTCTACCTACTAAAGGAATGAATTTATAGTTTAAAAAGCTCACCAACAAAGAAAACTAACTTGCCCAGATGAATTCACTGGTGAATTCTATCGAACGTTTGAAGAACTACGGTCATAGCTCAGAGATAGGACAGGTTCAGTTCCAGATTCACCGTCATAAAGCAACTACCCAATTAAGTGAGTCAAATGAACTTTCTGGTTTTCCACTGGATATCAAAGTTATGTTTATACTGTATTGTAGTCTACCAAGTATGCAATGGTGCTATGTCTTAAAAACTATGTACCTGTCTTTTTGTTTTTTTAATAAAGATTTTATTTATTTTTTGACACACAGAGAGAGAGAGAGAGATCACAAGTAGGCAGAGAGGCAGGCAGAGAGAGAGAGAGGAAGGGAAGCAGGCTCCCCAGTGAGCAGAGAGCCCGATGCGGGGCTTGATCCCAGGACCTTGGGATCATGACCTGAGCTGGAGGCAGAGGCTTTAACCCACTAAGTCACCCAGGCGCCCCCAATGTACCTATCTTAACTTCAAACTATTTTATTGTTAAAACATGCTAACCATCATTTGAGCTTTCAATGAGACGTAATCTTTTTGGTGGGTCTTGCCTCACTTTGATGGTTGCTGACTGATCGGGGTGGTGGGTACTGAAGGCAGAAGTGGCTGTAGCAATTTCTTAAATAAAACAACAATAAAGTTTGCCACTTTGATTGGCTCTTCCTTACCTGAACAATTTCTCTGTGGTACGTGATGCTGTTTGATAGCATCTGACCCACAGTGGAACTTCTTTCAAAACTGGTGTCAATCCCCTCCATCTGGGCACTCTTTGATCAATGAAGTTTACATAATATTCTAAAGCCTTTGCTGGCATTTCAACAATCTTCACAGCCTCTCCACAAGGAGTAGTTTCCTTCTCAGGAAATGACCTTCCTTGTTCATCCATAAGAAGCAACTCCTTGTGTTAAAGTTTTATCAAGAGATAGCAGCAATGCAGTCCTATCCCACTTCTAGTTCTCTTGCTATTTCCACCACAGCTGCCATATTGAAGTCTTGAACCCCTCTAAGTCATTCATGAAGGTTGAAATCAACTTTTTCCAACTCCCCCATTGAGTGTTGATATTTTGACCTCTGCCCATGAATCATAAATGTTCTTCATGGCATCCAGAAAGGTGAATCCTTTCCAGAAGGTTTTCAGTCGACACTTCCCAGATCCATCAGAGGAATCACTAACGAGAGTGGCTGTAGCCTTAGAAAGTGTTATTTCTTCAACGGTAAAACTTGAAAGTTGGAATGACTCCTTGATCCGTGGGCTGCAGAACGGACGTTGTGTTAGCAGGCATGAAAACAACATTAATCTCATTGCATGTCCCCATCAGAGCTCTCGGGTGACCAGGTACATTGTCAATGAACAGTTGTGTTTTGAAAGGCATCTTTCTTTTTGAGCAGCAGGTCTCCACAGTGGGCTTAAAATATTCAGAGACTAAGTTGTAAGCAGATGTGCTGTCAACCAGGGTTGGTTGTTCCATTCATACAGCAGAGGCAGAGTAGACTGAGCATAATTCTTGAGGGCCCTAGGATTTTCAAAATGGCAAATGAGCACTGGCTTCCACTGAAAGTCACCAGCCACACTAGCTCCTCACAAGGAAGTCAGCCTGTCTTTGGAAGCTTTGAAACCAAGCAGTGACTTCTCTTCTCTAGCTATGAAAGTTCTAGATGGCTTCTTCTTCCAACAGAAGGCCATTTCATCTACCTTGAAAATCTATCATTCAGCACAGCCGCCTTCAATGAGTTCTCTCACCTACACCTTCTAGAAAATTTGCTGCACCTTCTACCTTCGCCTTGCACTCTCAAGTTACGGAGATGACTTCGTTCCTTAAACCTCATGATCCAACCTCTGCTAGCTTCAAATGTTTCTTCTGCAGCTTCCTCACTTCTCTTAGCCTTCATAGAATGGAGAAGAGTTAGGGCCTTGTTCTGGGTGAGGGTTTGGCTTAGGGGAAATTTGTGGCTGGTCTGATCTGCTATCCAGACTCCTAAAACTCTCTTTGTATCAGCAAGGAGTCTATTTTGCTTTCGAATCATTCATGTGTTCACTGGAGTAACACTTTCAATTTCTTTCAGGAACTTTCCCCTTTGCATTCACAATATGGCTGTTTGGAGGAAGAGGCTTAGCTTTCAGCCTATCTTGGCTTTTGACATGCCTTCCTCACTACGCTTAATCATTTCTAGCTTTTGATTGAAAGCAAGAGATGTGCGACTCTTCCTTTCGCTTGAACGCTTAGAGGTCGTTGTAGGATTATTTATTGGCCTAATCTCCATATTGTTGTGTCTCAGGGAACAGGGAGACTCCCAAGGGAGAGAGAGAGATTGAGGGAATGGCCCGTAAGTGGAGCAGTCATAACACACACAACATTTATCAATTGAGTTCACTGTCTTGTATGGGAATGACTTGTGGCATCCCAAAACAATTACAGCAGTAACATCAAAGATCACCAATCACAGATCACCATAACTGATATAATAATAAGAAGAAAGTTTGAAAAACTGTGAGAGTTACCAAAACGTGACACAGAGACATGAAGTGGATCAATGCTGCTGGGAAAAGTGCCTAAGAGAATTTTGGCACACGATTGCCGCACATCTTCAAATTAGTAAAAACTGCTGTATCTGGGAAGCACAATAAAATGAGGTTTGCCTAGCTGGTGCAACCATTCTGGAAAACAACATGGAGGTTCCTCAAAAAGTTGAAAATAGAGCTACCCTATGACCCAACAATTGCACTACTGGGTATTTACCCTAAAGATACAAATGCAGTGATCCGAAGGGGCACGTGCACCTGAGTGTTTACAGCAGCAATGCCCACAATAGCCGAACTACGGAGAGAACCTAGATGTCCATCAATAGATGAATGGATAAAGAAGAGGTGGTATATATATACAATGGAATACTATGCAGCCATCAAAAGAAATGAAATCTTGCCATTTGCGACGACGTGGATGGAACTAGAGGGTATTATGCTGAGTGAAATAAGTCTATCAGAGAAAGACAACTTTCATATGATCTCCCTGATATGAGCAAGTGGAGATGCAACGTAGGGGCTTTGGGGGTAGGAAAAGAATAAATGAAACAAGATGGGATCGGGAGGAAGACAAACCATAAGAGACTCTTAATCTCAGAAAACAAACTGAGGGTTGCCGGGGGAGGGAGGTAGGAAGAGGGTGGTGGGGTTATGGACATTGGAGAGGGTGTGTGCTGTGATGAGTGCTGTGAGGTGTGTGGACCTGGTGATTTGCAGACCTGTACCCCTGGGGCTATTGATACATTATATGTTAATAAAAAAAAAATGAGGTTTACCTGAAGACCAATTCTACAAAAACTCTTCTTCTAAAAAAAACTGGAGAGGAAGGAATACTGCCGGATTCATTCTCTGAGGTCACCATTACCCTGACCATTAAAAACAGAAAAAGACAGTCGAAGAAAAAAGAATTGTAGAACAATGTCTCTCATGCACACAGATGTAAATATTCTCAATAAAATTCAAGCAAATTAAACATCGCATTTTTGTAAAGAGATAATAAATATACCTGTGTGGGGTTTATCTCAGGAGCACAGCTTGGTTTAGTATTTGAAAACTGATCCTTGGCATTCACGCACAAGCAGCCTCTAAGAAAAAAAAACAAAGCATGATCAGTTCAATAATAGATGCAGAAAACCCTTTTATAAAAAAACAAATATCCATTGCTTATAAAAACCTCTGAAAACCAGCATAGAACAAAACTTCATCAACCTGATAAAGGCATCCAGGAAAAACCTATAGCTAGCCCCGTATTTAATGGTAAAAGACTCCATGCTTTCCTTCCAAGATCAAGGGTCAGCTAGGTCTGTCTGCTGTCTCTACTTCTGTTCAGTATCATTCCAGAGGGTCTAGGAGCATAATAAGGCAATCAAAAGAAATCAAAAGCCACCATATGAGAAATAAAAAGTAAAATTGTCTTTATTCACAGACCTGATCATTTATAAGGAGAACTTCCTAGACTCTACCAAAAAGCCACTAGAACTAACAGGTGAGTTTAACAGGTTTCTGGTCCATACATTTTGGAAATCAATTTTGTTTCTGTATACTGGCAACAAATACATGGAAATTAAGATTTATAATAATAACAACACCAAAATAATAACACCAAAAATATGAAAGGGATAAGTTTGACCAAAGTTGTGCAAGATCTATAAACCCTAAAAATCACCAAACATTGCTGAGAGAAAGGAAAGAACATCTAAAGAGAGAGAGAGAGAGGGATGGTGTTGAAAGACCTAATCCTGGTAAGGTGTTATACTCAAACTGATCTATAAAATCTAGACAAACTCATTTGCAATCCCCGCAGGCCACAGTTGTATACAGTGAGTAGCTACTTCTGAAATCAATATGGAAATACAAAGCCCCTGATTTTGGAAAAGAGGAACAAGTTAGAGAAATTGAACTGAAGGATTTCAATACTTGGGATAAAGCTACAGTCATCAAAATAATATGATATGGTGTTGGCAAAATAGTATGGTATGGTGTTGGCAAAAGAAAACAACACAAAGATCAATGGAATAGGAAAAAAGAAGCCAGGAATAGACTCACACACATACAGCCAAAGATGCCAACATACACCTGGGAGAATGAAAAGGAAGTCACAGACTGGGAGAAAATACTTGCAAAATGTGTATGTGATAGGAGACTTCTATCCAGAATACACAAGGAACACCCACCACTGAATAACAGAAGACAAACCATCCAATATAAATCTGAACAAACACTTCACCAAAAAAGACATACAGAGGCAGGGCCACCTGGGTGGCTAAGTCACTTAAGCCTCTGACTCTCTTAGTTTCTGCTTAGGTCGTGATCTCAGGGTCATGAGTTCAAGCCCTGCACTGGGCTCCATGGTCAGCGTGGAGTCTGCTTGAGAGTCTCTGTCCCTCCCACTCATGCTCTCTCTCTCTCTCTCATAAATAAATCTTTTTTTTTAAAGAAGTCAGAAGGTAGATAAGCACATGAAAAATTGCTCAATATTATTAGTCATTGAGAGAATGTAAAATAAACCACACTAAGATATCACTTTACTCATACTAGAATAAAATGTAAAAGATGGATATGACCAGGTTTTGATGAAGATGTGGAGGAACGAGAAAACTCATACATTACCCGGGAGAATATAAAAAGCGACAACCACTCTGGAACATGGTCTGGCAGTTCCTTAAAATTTTAAACATTTGGGGTGCCTGGGTGGGGCAGTCAGTTGGGTGTCTGACTCTTGGTTTCAGTTCTGGTCATGATCTTGGGGTCGTAGGATCAAGCTCTGTGCTCAGTGGGGAAGTCTGCTTGAGGTTCTCTTCCTTTCCCTCTGCTCCTCCTGCTCACACTCTCTTTCTCACTCTCTCTCTCTCTCAAATAAATAAGTAAATCTTAAAAAGAAAAAAAAAATTAAACATTCAACAAATGGACGACTCCACCAAAATATTCCTCATACGTACCAAGGAGAAAGGGAAGCATGTGTCCATACAAAGACTTGTAGAAATATGGTCAAATAAGCTTTACACTTAATAGCCAAAAAATAGAAACATCTGAAAATTCTATCATCAGGGGGGTAGGTAAGTGAGTGAAAGATATCAGAAGAGTATGTAGGCTATGTATCCACTTATATAAAATTCTAGGAAATTGCAAACTGACCTATAGAGACAGAAGATCCATGGTTATGTCAGGATGAAGGAGGAAGGTGTCCAGAGGAAGAAGGCATTACAAAAAGGCTTGAGGAAACTTTCAGAGGTGACGGATATGTTCATGATCTTGATTGTGGTGATGACTTCACAGATGGATTACAACGTCCAAACTCATCAAATCCTATCATTTTTTTTAAAGATTTATTCATTTGAGAGAGAGAAAGAGAGTGGGTGGGAGGAGTAGAGGGAGAGGGAGAGAAAATCTCAAGCAGACTCCACAATGAGCGTGGAACCTGTCACGGGGCTGGATCCCAGGATGCTGAGATCATGGCCTGAGCCAAAATCAAGAGTCAGATGCTTAACAGACTGAGCCACCCAGATGGCCCCAAATCATATACTTTAATATGTAAAGTTACTGTTAAGTCAATTACCCCTCAAAAAAGCTATAAAAAAAATGCAACTGCCAGTCCCATGCCCAGATATGCTGATTAAGTAGCAGTAGGTAAAGTACAAGAACCATCAGCTTTCTAAACAGGTCTCTTGCAGATGTAGGCAGTCCCTGAACTACACTTTGAGAAATGCTGCCCAAGGAAACTACATCTCTTGGCTAAATCAACCAGCCAGGGGTACCATATGCCAGGCACAGTTGGCTGGTTTGCCCCAATCGGCCAGGCAAGCAGGACCCCCATAACTAGAACCAGCAACCACATTTTCCTCCCCTTCTTTTGTCTCCACACTGTCTCATCCCCAAGTTCACTTTTCTTTCTCATCACTTCTTGTCTAGTGTTCTTACCCATCACTCTACTGATTCTGGCTGGCCCTCCTCAAAAGTCTTCCCCTTGTGGCTTTCGAAGTCTCATACCCTTAAACACCCCCAAACTGATGGGAGTGCTCCCCATCCTTAAGCTGGAAGAATCCTGCAACTAAGACCAAAGGCATTACAAAGTTTCCAAAACCGACTCACAGAAAAGATTGTTCTTTTGTCCAGAAAGGCTAGAAACCAAGCTCAGTCTAACGGAATCAAACACCTTTATTTTTTTTTTTCCCCACAAATTCTTGTGTCTCTTTTTCTGACTGCATTTAGTTTCGAGATCGTGTGATTTGAGCCCGGTGGGCAATACGAATGCATACTGTATGGGTACAGAAAAAGTTGAAATAAAAGAGAAAGAGGAAGAAATGGAAATAAAAATCCAATAAACTTTTTTAAAATGCTGATAACCGTGAGGAAGGTTAATGCATTTTGCCTTATCACTAATCCTTTCTGTGGATTAAAAGGGGTTTTCTGTGTTAGTGAACTGTTTCTGCTCGTTTTTTTAAAATTAATTAAACAGGAAGGTCATTAGGCTGAGGTGGCTTTAAAGACTTAGGAACCTACAGAAGCCAACCAAGCTTAAGCCTTTGATGCCTCAAGGTCAAGAAATGGAAACAGAAGGACAACCAATCACAATCAGCCAACCAGCCTTTCCCAAATAAGGCAACCACAGAAGCTGTAGTGAATCAAATAATTTCCCTGCTTTATTTCCACATCTCTGTAAGAGTCTTTCCTCTGGCTCCTGTCTGTAGTGGACCACTCCTAACCACTTCCGGTCTGGTGCTGCCTAATTCAAACCAAGGTTTGCTCAAATAAACTCTGAAAACTGTTAAGTGTGCCTCAGTTTATCTTTTAACAAGATCAAGACATTGCCCATTTGCTCACCAGCTCTGCCTTTATCTGCCTCTCCTTCTGACATGATCCCATCCCTTCCTCCCGCCCCCGTCTGGGCTGTCAGCTTTGGCTTGGCCACTTTGTTTGAAGGTCACTTTGCTAGCACCCGACCTGGGCAGTCGGGAAAGCTAGCAGGAAAACCTCTTTCTCAGAGGTAGGGGAAGCATTAGTGCCCTCTGAGCTGCCTAATTCGCCTTTTCTTTGCCCCAGACAATGAAAACCTAATTTGGAAAGCTGCCCTGGCTTTGGAAGCCTCTGTTCACTCAGTCAAAAGAGAACTTTATTTACATAACAACAATGATTCTATAAATTGATCGACTGCTTCTCATTTGCATCATGCTCCCAGGTCCCTTACAGTGATGATATCAGTCAGGACTCAAGTGTTCCAGGAACCAACAACTCCCAGCTCAGAGAAGTAACCAAAAGGGAGGGGAAAAAATGGGCTCGCTTAACTTGGATGTACAAGGGTAGAATAATCTTCAGGCATGTCTTGATCCAGGGACTTGGTTAGGTGCTCCCTGGTTTCCATCACCAGACTACCATTCACTAGGCTGTCTTCATTCTCCTTCCCCATGTTTGGACCCCGGCTGGCCCAACTTGTAAACCCGTAATTGCTCGCCCTATTTGCAGAAAGGAGCCGGAAGCTCTCTCCCAGTCTTCACACCTAGCAAAAGTTTCTTGGGGTCTCATTGGCTTAATGAGATCCCATGATGATCCCGGAAACAATCTCGATGGCTAGACACATCCAGTTCTCGGGTCACCATGAACTGGGATCAGAATGAGAGTAGGGGAGGGGACCCCCAGAAGAAAATCAAAGTGCTTAGAAAGGTACAGAAGTGCTCTTGGTGTCCCTCCCAAATCCTCAATGCAAGGCCTGTGCAGTCACCTCCCAGCTGCTGTGCTGCTGGCTGCAAAGGTCTCCTACCGCACGCTTCTCCGGAGGACTGCCCTGCGTCGGTAGATGCCTTCTCACCAGCATGTCTGGGGAATGAGGTCCTTCTCCCCGGAGTGGCCAGCAACCAATGACTGACTGATACAGGGGTATAAAGCCCAGCTCCCTGGATGGATAGGGCAAACTCCGTGCTACAGTTCCCACACTAGAGCTCCCTGTACGACCCAGCTAAATCTAGGCATCACCTGAAACCACTTCCTTGCATCCCACCTTTCCGACCCCCTCCTGTTTCTCTTACTGCACGTCGAGTTTGTCCTGACAGCACTCACTCAAATAACCATTTGCACAAGAACCCCAATTGCAAATTCTGCTTCTAAGCAACACAACCTAAGGCAGATAAAAATGGAAAACTCATGCTACACAGAAAAAGAATTGGCCCTGATGACGATGATGATGATGATGATGTCCACCATGCATTGAGAACGATGGTTTACAAACATCTCTTCCTATCCCCACCACGAAGTCTGGAAGTCTATGATCATTGTTATCCCTATTTTGCAGAGGACAAAGCTGGGCTTTAGAGAGTGAAATGAATTGCCCAGACTCATAGAGCTAGGAGCTGCAAAACTTGGATTTGAACCTACTATCTCTTGCTGCCAGAGGCAACAGCGCAGAGACCTGGTTAGTAACCTCCACCCCACCCAGCAAAATAGCAAACCTCCTTTATCTGCTCTATTCTTTCTTTAATATGTCACATGTGTCAGACACTTTGCTAAGCTTTTTATGCATCACCTCATTCGGCTCTAAGAAGTGGAATAGCATCCCATTTCATAAACTGGGACAGCACGGGAAGGTGAACGAGCCTGCCCAAAGTTGCACGCTATTAAGCGGTAGAGCCGGGTTTGGACCCAGCATCTGACTTCAGGGCCCTCCCTCTTAACTATTGTTGCTAAAATTCTTCCAAGATGCCCTAAGAAATCAGACTTCATCTACCTCTGGAGAACCTAAAACAAAGAAAAGTTTCCCTTTTCTTTTTCTGAGCCCTGACTTTCTAGATAGGCAGCAAAGCAAATAATAACTCTGGGTCATTAACCCACGACTCAATCAATTTAAGTCAATTCCAAAAATTGTCACAGGTGGGTACAAAATTGTCTGTCAGCTTCATACGCTTATGATGTGGGGGGGAAAAGCCCCTAAGAATCTTGTTTAAAATTGGGTTTCATTTCCTTGAACTACATAAAAAGAAGTTGGCTCATTTTCTTTATAGTAATTGTCACAATTTTCCTAGTAGCCCCTCTTTGTTGTCTGGCTCTCCCTGAAAGTAAGCTCTGAGAGCACAAGGACTAGGCTGGTCTTGTTTATCACTGTTATCCCAAGACGTGGCACTGCCGTGGCACATGATTTTTTTAAATATCTTTGAAAGAATACATTTTGAAAATGAAAAGAAATAGCAATCACATCCAGCTATTTGCTCCTGATAAAATTCTCTTTAAAAGAGAGAACTGAATGATAAGGTTAGAGGTCTACTAACTCCTCATGATTCTACCAGTGATTAAAAGCCAGTAGTTCCATTATTTTTTCTTTTTCCTGTTCTCTGGTTTCCAGAACTTAATTCTGCCTTGTAAATTGAGGTCAGAAAACTGGTAGAAAATTGAAATCCTCTAGGCTGTTTCTCCATTTGGGGACTATAGCCGCCATCAGCACTGTCTTAATGAATCTCCACTCTATTGTTATTTGGTCCTGAAACAGGTCATTTGTAGTTCCTCTTTCTCAGAACAGAAGGTAGGCTGCAGAAAAGAAGGGAAAACTCAGACAAGGCAGAATGATATTAAGATGTACTCTTCAATTGTGGATCCACATTTAATTAACTCTTTCTGAACAAAGAGCGATCAGGTAATAAGTTCACATTGTCAAGGGAGGTTGGAAGTGGTGGAAATTTCCTGCAGAGGACTGTCCAGAGGTGGATGTGGTGGGATATCCAGGGATGGTGTGTCTGTTTGGAGAACGGGGTCCCTTGCTGCTGGAAGCATGAAGAATGCAAACTTCTTGAGTCAACTCAATTCAGGTGGGAACTAACTCCTCTCTGACCCATCGCTCAGTTGCTGTGCTGTCTCATGCCCCCGTCATGCTTTACTCCCTCCTCTAGACTGGCCTCCCTGCCTTCAGTTGCAAGCCCTGCTCCCCTTTGCAATCTGAAAAGAATAATTATTTAATGAGCTTCAGTTACATCCAAATATTCTACGAGCATTACACGGATTAACTCGCTTAATCCTTACAACAAGCCAGGGGGGTAGAGGGGGTTATCATCCTCATTTTGGAGAGGAGGAAACAGGGATTTAAAGAAAAGGAACGGCTTGCCCAGGGTCCCACAGGCAAGTCAATGGCAGAACAAGCCCCCAGCCCAGGGCAGCCTGATTCCAAAGACAATGTTCACCTTGTTGTCCTGCTTCTAACCAACACCCAAGTCATCTCTCTAAAATCCAGATCTGACCATATCCCTTGTTAGTCTTCTGTGATTCTCCGCTGCTCCGTTGACAAAGTGCAACTCCATTTCCTAGTAAGTCTCAAGACTGGGCTTGAATCTGTCCCTGCCATCTCTGACTCCCTGACACGCTCCCCAATGTACTCCTCTCTCCGTCCCCTCTAGACTTTCTACTGTTTCTTTTCTTTCTCTTTTTTTTTTTTTTTTTTTTAGAAAAAGGACAAGAGGGGGGGGGGGGGTGGGGCAGAGAGAGAGCACAAGAGAGAATCTTAAGCAGGTTCCACGCCCAGCATGGAGCCTGATGCAAGGCTCCATCTCATGACCCTGAGATCATGACCTGAGCTGAAGTCAAGGGTCAGACCCTTAACTGACAGAGCCACCCAGGGGCCCCCTTACTGTTTCAAACACATTAACCTTTGTACGTCAGCACCTTTACATATGTTGTTCCTCTTCTTCAAATGTTCTTCCCTTCCGTCCCACTCGGAGAGTACTGAATTATCATCTGAAGCCCCAAAGACCCATCTTCTGTAAAGCCTTATTTGACTGTCCAGAAGCACATCCATCCTTCCTTCTTTGGCTTTCACAATACTTCTGCCAAACCCTTACCTGGGCACTTAAGGATTTTTGTACCATACTTACTTGCCAATGTTTCTGCCCATACGACTTGTTCGAGGACAGAAAGAGTGAGTTTCTTTGTCATGATATTCAGGGCGCCTATTCCCCATTTACTACCAGGCAGCAACTCTGCCTCCCCTCCAGGGTATCTGGCCATGTCCAGAGATGATTTTGTTCACATCTGGGGGAGTGGGAGTGCTACACGCATCCAGTGAGTAAAGAGGCGAGGCATGTCACTGCACACCACCTATACAGTCCCATAAAGAATTATCCGGCTCCAAATGTTACTATCCCTGAGGTTGTGAAACTGGCTTATCCTAGAGCTTGCTCATAGCAAACAAACTGACTGCTGTGTCTGTTAGCACAAAGACAGCTTGGAACTTCCGTTGTAGTAGGTGTTTGTTTTAAAGGACCCAGGCTCCATCCTTGGGAATCCAAACATAAAATCCAGAAACAAGCAAAGATCTTAAAGTCCCAGGAATCTCTCATGGCCAAAAATCTGAGACACGCATTTCTTCAGTCTTTTGCTAATCTGGGTTTTAAAAATCAACACTCTTTGACGCAGACAGGAAACCTGGTATGGCACAAAACACAAATGAGCTCCACTCAAAAGAGAGGTTAATTTTTTTTTTTTTTAAAGGAGCTATTGTGGGGAGGAAGGTGGGGCAAATGATCAGATCAGAGATATAGGAGTGACTGAGGAGTGCGATCTCATGGTTGTATTCCAGAATATATCAGAGAGTGCTATGGATGGGAAGTGGGGAATCACTCATGTGCCTAAAGAAGCAAAGGCTGTCTTGCTGAGATGTTTTGAGTAGAATATTGAGAAAATCCTGATCTAGGGAAAAGAAGATTGTGGTTAATCATGAATGATCAAAGTGCAACAGAAGGGGATTTAGGAATATTTCTTGAGTAAGAAAATGAGCTAATGATAATCACACAAAAATTTTTCCTGGGTGGTTATCTATCACTTATTATCCAGACTAGGATACTCGTGAAAATGAAGGAGGGATGGTGCATAATTAACAGGGATTAATTGACATGACAGGCATAAACTGAGACTGTCCCAGGAAAATTAAGACTTCTGACAATTTTATGTAAACATTCTAGTTATTCTACTTAGGCCGCAGAGAGCATAGATGCGGCATGCAAACCACCATCCCTTACTTCTATGCCAGTACCAGACATTACTAATCCATTACATATGCCAGTAGCAGGCATTACTAATCCATTACAGTAGTCTTCCCTCCTAAATCAGCATGTGGTCTTGAAATCATCCTTAACAGAGCATCCCCACTCGTCTCTACAAATTGGCAGGCACTGGCATAAGTGATCAGACTCCAACTGTGGGTGAGCACACCATTTTTACACTCCACTCGGTTCCCCATGTCTTCATTCTCCCACCATTTCTGCCCTTACTGGAATTCACACTCTCAGGAATCTAGAATTCTACCTTTAGTAATTAACATTATTGATCGCTAGATATATTTTTGTTTATTTAATTAATTAAATCATAAGGAAGTCGTGTTCATTTTATTATTAATTTATTATTAATTTAAAATGAATAAATTGAAATAAAGTTTCAATTTATTATTAATAAATCCTGAATTAAATTCAGATTCCCAGGGAGGCAAAACCTGAGACACAACAGTCCTTTTATTTTCTTATAAGGTGTTTATTTAAATTCTGGTTAGTTAACATACAGTGTTATATTAGTTTCAGGGGTACAATACAGTGACTCAACACTGCCATACATCACCCAGTGCTTATGCCCTCCTAAATCCCCAACACTTACTTCACCCATCCCTCCACCCAACTCCCCAATGGTAACCATCAGCTTATTCTATATAGTTAAGAGTCTTGTTTCTTGGTTTGCCTCTTTCTCCTATGATTGTTTTGTTTCTTAAATTCCACATGAGTGAAATCATGTGGCATTTGTCTTTCTCTGACGGACTTATTTTGCTTAGCCTAATCCTCTCTAGCTCTGTCCATGTCATTGTAGTCCTTTTAGACATAACCCTGCAGAGTTACTTGACTATCTTGTTGTGTGTGTTTTAACGCTATGTGATATTTTATCAATTGGATATCTAGGGTCAACGGGCATGAATATTAAATATGTTTTTCAGTTAATGGTTAATAAAATGAAACCCTCGGATGGATTTCTGCTTGCTGAGAGTTGTAGGGTTTGATTAACGTGGCCATTTTTCTGAGGAGCCAGGCCAGTTTCTATTTTGGCAAATACATCAGATAATTTCAACAGGCTTGACTAGTAGTTACTAAACTGGGTGGGATGAACCAAGAACCATGACTGATGGGCTGAAAGCTATAAGCAATTAAGAGACCCATCTCCCTCAATGAATATTAATGTCTAACCATGGAGGACATGGTGGGGCAAGGTCATGGGGTGTGGTTGGAGCTTTTCAACCATAATGGAGATTAGTTATTTGGAAATAAGACTGACTCAAGGTATCTGCCTCATTTAATATAATACGTGTGCAAGTTGTTGGAGACTGATCTTTAATTCCAAAATTAATCTTTCCTGTAAATTGCTATGTGGGAACCCTCGGTGATGTGTGCCCACTGCAATCTATCCTCAGATCTCTAAACTGGCCCTTAACTGAATTCTTACCACTGTTACAGGCTTTGTATTGTTCCACAATAAGCATATTTGATATGTGTTTGATGTATCCAAGGTTATTCATTGTAAATTAAATATTCATTGTAAACTAAAATACCATTTGAGATGTAAAACATTTAACTCTCTTTCTCAGATTGATGGCCTGTGAGTTGTATCTAGGCTACAGATGTGTTTATTTGGCCCCATAATATTTTAAATTATGTTCTAAAGCTTGCAACCGCTAAAAAAAAAATCTAAAAATCAGGAATTTTTGCATTTTTTAGAGCACATTTTGTAACTAAGAAAGCTAAAACAAAAACAAAACAAAAAAACCCCTCCCACTCTGAAAAGTAGACTATCTAGCAGCAGTGCATATCCATTCCTGTGAAGATACTGGGTATTTTCCGGTTGGACCTAACCATTCTCATTTATTATGTTTCCTTCCTGGCCCCGCGAGGTATTTTAGTGTGCAACTCCTGCTTTAACTTAATAAGTCAATCACAAAGGAATCAACCATGAAATTGAAGATGTAGTCACCCAAGAGTATATTTTAATTTAAATTTAACATTAGCCAATGCTTCAGGCTAATGATGAACATTATCCAGCTGTTCTAACACAAACACACAGACACACACGCACACAGAGCCTCAGAACAAGCTCCGTTCATTCAACCAAGCACATATTTACTAAGTACCTACTATGTGCCAGAAATGATATTAGGTGTTGTGACAACTACATTAACTTCATCCTTGCTCTCAAAAAGCCCAAAGATAAGGAGGACAAATAAACAAGCTAACAGAAAATTGCAACACAGTGAAATGCTAGATTGGGGAATGTATAGGGAAATTCTGACGGGAGGCACATTCCCCAGATTTTTTAAATGTGCCTTACACACAGTCAGTCTAGAAGGCAGAGGTTGGTTGGATGTGTTTGTAAGTCCACAACTGCCTTGTTCTTTTGGACTTGAATTGGTTTTTAGAGATCCTGTCCAAGTCATGGTATCACAGTCAGAGGAAAGTTATAAGCGACTCACTCAAGGTCAATGGGTTTTTATCAGGGGCGGGACTAGAAACTCAGCAGCTGGGCCATTTTATTTTTTCAGGAGAGATAAAGATACCCACCCACTGACTTGAAAAGTGGGTCATGCCATTGTGGATAGATATGAAAAATATTATCAGGGAAGATTTGCTTCAGGCCACTGCTACACAGTATCTATATAATATCTATATCTATAGGTATCTATATGCTACATAGTATCTCCTGACTTCAAACAATGAGCTGAAAGATATTTCTGTCTTGTGGGCAGTCATCGAGAACACCTGGACTAAATGATGATTATTTGTGTGGGTTGGGGTCAGTCTTAATGCAACACCACAAGATCATTATAGTGAAATGAAGGGTTTGGAGGAGGCTCTCATGGTCATGCTGATCCAATTTGTGTTTGACAAAATGCTGAATGGGACAGCTAATCCCCAGAATGTAAGAATCAAATTGAGAAAGATCTCAATAGACTGGAACACTGGGCACACGCCAGAAGATGAGCATTAACAGGGATAAATATTGCCTTAAAAAAAATCAATTGCTCAGGTACAAAATGAAGAGCATCAGGCTAGTCCGTGGTTCCCCTGAGAAAGACCCAGATGTCTTAGAGGCTCAAGCCAAAAGTAACGCTATGCCATAAAAAGATGCTAATGGAGGGGCGCCTGGGTGGCTCAGTGGGTTAAAGCCTCTGCCTTCGGCTTGGGTCATGATCCCAGGGTCCTGGGATCGAGCCCTGCATCGGGCTCTCTGCTCAGTGGGGAGCCTGCTTCCTCCTCTCTCTCCCTGCCTCTCTGCCTACTTGTAGATCTCTGTCTGTCAAATAAATAAATAAAATCTTTAAAACAAAAAAAAAGATGCTAATGGAGAAAACTCTTCTAGTTAATACATAACAAAACTACTATTAAAAACAGGCTCCCAGGGACGCCTGGGTGGCTCAGTTGGTTAAGCAGCTGCCTTCGGCTCAGGTCATGATCCTAGCGTCCTGGGATGGAGTCCCACATCGGGCTCCTTGTTCTGTGGGGAGCCTGCTTCTCCCTCTGCCTCTGCCTGCCACTCTGTCTGCCTGTGCTCACTCTCTCTCTCTGACAAATAAATAAATAAAATCTTAAAAAGAAAAAAAAAAAAACAGGCTCCCAATAAATAAATAAACAAGAAAACAACAAATAGCAAAGTTCCAACTCAAAACTTATTAAAGGAACATGAAGACTTTATTGGATCATGTACCTAAAAGTCCAAGAGTGAACTCCAAATGGTAGTAACTTTGTACTGTGTCGCAAACAACATCTAAATTTCAATGGCTTTCAAAAACAAAAGTTAACTTTTAATCTTTCTTTCTCATAGGTATATGGGACAGCCAGCCACATTTGGACTGACAGAGGTTGGGTTTGGGCGGGTCAGACTGAACTCAGGACTTCTGGTTAGTTCTGCAGCTCCATGGTTCTTCAGTCTGAGGTCCGGTCAAAGAGGTAGTGGCAACTTGGAACCTGATCATTTCAAGACTGATCACAGGAGCTCACAAGGGGTGAGTAGAACTGGAATGCTTTAGGAATGGTTGCCAGAAATGGAAAATGCTAGAAACTGGCAACCATCACTCCTTCCCGCATTCTACCGGCCAAGCCCAGCCAACTGACTGGCCAAACATCAGCAAAGTTGGGAAATCTAATCTACCCCATTTATTAAGAGGTAATAAAATTGTGGTTGCATGATAAAGGACATGAATGTGTGATTCTAATACAGAGAGAGAGAAAGATTCAGTTTTCCACATTCCACATTCTGGCTTCAATATGCCTGGATTTGGAAATGCAAATACTGCCAAAAGGAATCATTGCTTTCATCTCTCTGCTTTCCACCATATTGACTTGGAGTACTAAAACCATCCATACTCACAGCTCGCCATCTGCGTTAATATGACTTTACTATTTCACTGTATCCATCAACGTAATGTTACTGTTCCAAGAAATACCTGCCCACCAAGATGAAAGTTGTGAATAACTGTATTGTTTGTCCAGGGAACTTGACAAAAGACCCATCAAGTCTTCAATAGAAAGCATTAAACAATAGTGTATACCCAAGACTCTCTGGACCCCTCATCTCAAATTTCTGATCTTGTTGGGTCCACCAAGCCAAAACTATTATATCACAATTCTTACTGATCTTTAACAAGATTTCTTTATTTATTTGAGAGAGAGAGAGAGAGAGAGAGAAGTAGGGGCAGGAGGTGAGTGAGAAAGAGAATCTCACGCAGGCTTGACTCCTAGCAAAGAGCGAGATGTGGATGTCAATCTCAGGACCCTGAGATCGTGACCTGAGCTGAAATCAAGGGTCGGACACTTAACTGACTGAGCCACCCTCTACTAATTCTAATTAGTAAGTCGCCCCCTTACTGATTCTAACATTAGGGATCCACCTTAAATTGACTTCAACATCTCAATAAATATCTCAATTTTCTCCTCACTCCTTTGAGATGCTACTCATATTCTGTCAAGGTAATATTCACCTTTATAGAATAAAAATCAGCTTAACTCTGTCTTATCTCTGTCTTAACTCTGTCTTGTCTTATCTGCAGGTTGCTTTGGTGATATTTTGGGGAACCAGCATTCAGTAGCCTCATTCTAAGGATATCACAATAAGGCTGCAAAAGGCAGCTTTTTTCTATTTATGGTATAAAAGCTGAGCATCCCTACAAGAAAAGAGAAAGACTATTTCTTGATAGCTCTAGAAAACGTCCAAGGTAAGGCTGTGATTGTCTCAGGTCAAACCACATGCCCAACCGTGAACCAATCAGGTCTAACAGGTCATTGTGTTCTGATGGGTCATACCCCAGTCTCTTGGCTACTGCTACAAATGAGAATGGGGTGAACCCTCCTGAGTCATGTGGATTGAGATCAGGGCAGGTGTGGTTCCCCAGAGGACAATGGAGCATCTGATACCAGAAGAAGAGGGAACAAATATTGAGTAGACATAAAATGACAGACATCTGCTAAGCTATTTTATAGCCAACAGATATTACTGGGTCCCACGCAAGAGGAGAAAAGCCTTCTTGCACTGCTTAATACTGATCTCTACAAACTGTTGCATATCCATAAGAGAGAGGGATAATAGAAGGGGACAGGCTCCAATTTAATAGTGAGGCCTGCACAGTTTATCTAGAATAAGAAGCCTTGAAAGTCTGTCATGTATAAAAGTGAATAAACTGATTCACACTTGGGGTGCCTGGGTGGCTCTGTGGGTTAAGCTTCTGCCTTAGGCTCAGGTCATAATCTCAGGGTCCTGGGATAGAGCCCCCGCATCAGATCGGGCTCTCTGCTTGGCAAGGAGCCTGCTTCCCCTTCTCTCTCTGCCTGCTTCTCTAAGTACTTGTGATCTCTCTCTCTCTCTGTCAAATAAATGAATAAAAATCTTTTAAAAAATTATTTAAAAAAACTGATTCACACTTGATTCAACTCAATTCAACCCACAAAAATTGGGACTGAATTACGTTATTGTAACATAGTACATAATGTATGTAATATATAATGTATGTACATAATACATAATGTATGTAAATACCCCTTTCATATGTTGACGCCCTAACTGTCCAGTGTAATTGTACTTGGAGTAAGGAACAAGTTAAGGTTCAATGAGGTCATAAAGGTGGGGCCCTGATACAACAGGACTAGTGCCCTTCCTGGGAAGAGACACTAGGGAGCTCTCTCCTCTCTCTCTCTGTATACACACTGAGGAAAGGCCATGTGAGGACATAGTGAGTGTAAGGGCCTACTTAGCCAGAGGGAGCCATTTTGTTGTTTATGCAGTAAACTTAGATTGACCCTGCCCCTCCCAGAGAAACTTACTTAAAAGCAAGTCTGGGAAACCAGTCCCAGGTAGCAAAAGCCCAGATACAAGGGTGGGTCAGGCCAGGTGGAGACATCCAATCAGTGGGGCACGCATATATCTACTAGGGTAAATTGAAATTCAATTGGCCACCCGTGTGTGACCTAGCATGACTGTGCAGCTTTCTCTGTGTGTGACAATCTCATTGGCCACCTGTGTGTGGCCAGGCTCAACCACATGGCCTTTGCTCTATAAAAGTTAGTCTGGGAGGCTGGGAGGGGTCGCCTCTTTGTAAGAAATGGCCCTGACTGGTTGGTTTGATTCTCGATGCTTGGCGCGAAATAAAGCTTTGCTTGACCTTCGCTTTGTATCAGTCTCGCTCCTTTGATTAGGGACCTAACAGTGAGAACCTTGATCTTGGGACTTCTAGCCTCTAGAACTGCAAGAAAATAAATTTCTGCTATTTAAGCCATCCCGTCTGAGGCATTTTGTTCTGGCACCCTGAGCTGACTAATACACGCATCAAATTAATTTGCTACATAGTAGCAAATTAATTTCAGTAGGTAGGTGGCAACTTCTCCACCAAATCTTGAACATAACAAATATCCTATGCCAACTGTTAAGTTAGATGTTAGTGCACCATCACAAAAGGGGCTCTGACGATACAGACTGGTAAGAAAAAAATATCCAAAATTCAGAAATAAGGACAAAAAAATAAATAAATAAATATCATAGCATCTCCTATTGATATCACATAACAGCACTAAGAATTCTGCTCACTCAAGATTTATTGAATTCTCTTAGAGAATGTATCCGTGTTGACTTTGCTTTTTATTCTCTGATTACAGATCAAATACTGTGAAGCTGCGTGGCATCTTCCAGATTTCTACGCAGGGGAAAAGACAGGCTTAAAGGTTACAGTCCCACTGTCCTATAGGACATGACTCCATTTTATCTAACCCATTAATCTTATTCTAATTTCCTCTTTCCAAAACGCCTGTAAATACCTAGTTCTTCAAAATATTCCTTGAGTAAGTTTTACCTTTTTACTGATTTCTTCACTAAACAGTGGAATAAAAATCCTGACCTGTGCTCAATTTATATTTGTATGAAAGTCATCTTTTCGACTTTTTGAAAATTATTATTTGAGAGGGCCTCCTGGATGACGAGGAGACAGTCATTAAAGCAAACTGCAATTATAGGGATTAAGGAAAGATACCCACAGTGCTCCATGGTACCGGAAGGATTTAGCCTAGTCTACAGGCTTGGGAATGGCTCCCAAAAAAGAGACATTTCCTGAAAAAAAAAAAGAGAGAGAGAGAGAGACTTTCTTGAAGCATGAGTAGGGATTAGCCAAGTGAAGGAAAGATAAGGGTATGAGGGCTACAAAGGCCCAAGGTCATCAGTGAAAGAGAGAGAAGGTGGGTGGGTAGAACCAATGGGGAGAAGCTATTAGGAGCCTATTTTTTTATTACAGGAGTTGGAACCAGAGTTCCAGGACTTCCAATGATGTCAGATTTCCCAAAAGGTGAACAAAAAGGGAGCTCATGACCCTGCATCTCTGATCACGCTTGCACAATGGCTTTGGCTTCTAGGTAAGTTGTCAAATGACTCCCACCAAAAAAAAAAAAAAAAAAAAAAAAAAAAAAAAAAAAAAA